>NW_008353008.1:1602715-1603270 GCF_000622305.1 Nannospalax galili | reverse complement strand
CGACCATTGTTGGCTTCTCTTGGAAGCATGGAGGAAATGATTCCTCCGTGTTGACCCTCCTCTTTATAGACTGGACACTGGTTCAAGTCCATCTGGTGGGGTCTCCTTGGCCTCCTTGATCAAGAGGTCAGATGACCCACCACATTTACAGGACGTTTTGCGAGATACTCATAGTCCCTGGGAACTAATTGACCTAGGAGGGCAAGGAGCAAAAAGTGTCCTTTGTGTCCCTCTGACCCAATTAGTATAGATCTCAAAGTATGTCTGTTAAACATCCAAGAAGGTTAGTCCCACCAGTCTGGAACTTTTAATTATTGTGTGCCATGTAGATAAATCTTGGGCGAAGACCAATTTTTCTCAGAAAAACCTTACCTAGACATATATTTCTTGATCTGCTATGTATAATTTGTCAGTAGGTTATAGGAGTAATATGGTTCTCTCTGGTTTTCAAAACTAGCTAGGCATTATTTATCTCTCGCATTGTCTCACCCCTTCATCATGGTTTTTCCACTTAAGGTGCCCCCATTTCCCCCCTTTCTCCCCTAATAATACCCA
>NW_008353008.1:1580965-1602625 GCF_000622305.1 Nannospalax galili | reverse complement strand
AACCCAATTTTTATCCATATCTCCCTTATTAACACCTGTTTCCTACTGTTCTTCTCTTTCAGGTTTTCCTTTTTCCTTTACCTCCTGTTTCCTTTCCATTATCTGGTTCCTGTAGTTATGTCTGGATACATACTCCCTTATCAGGGTTTGGTTCTAGGATCAACATATGAGGGAAAATGTATGTTGATTTTTTTCCTGAGTCTATGTTACTTCACTTAGTATAACAGTTTCTAGTTCCATCCATTTAGCTGCAAATTTCATGATTTCATCTTTCTTTACTTCTGAGTAAAACTCCATCGTATAAATGAACAACATTTTCATTATCCACTCAGCAACTGAGGGACACTTAAGTTGCTTCCATCTCTTAGCTATTGTGAAAAGAGCAGCAACAAACATGGATTTACATGTGTCTCTGCAAATATATTCTTACCTCAATCAAAATTATGACATTCTTTTTTTATTGAGCTTTTAAAATTTCATATATTTCCCACTCAAACCCGACCCCCTCCCCCATTCATGCGTCCTCCTATCTCTCCACTGAACCTTATGCACTCTGCCATACATGCTTAGTCCTAGTCATTCAGGTGTTTATATCCAAATGTCCTTCAGTGTAAATGTGTCCACTGGAGTCTAGTCAGCCCATCCAGTGGTTGTATGTAAGTCATACTCTCCGTCACCCAGCAGCAATCAGTCTCAAATAGATCTCGATCTAGTACTGGCCTGCCATCTATTTCTTACCTCCCCTTTGGGCCCTTGTTTAATTGAGCTGACATGGGTCCCGCACTTGACACCACCGCTGCCACAGGCTCACATGAGCAAGCCTCCAGTGGCCTGGAAGCCTCCACTTCCCTATAATCATGAACCAGCCCTGGCTCTTAAAATCTTTCTGCCTCCTCTTCCGCAATGGTCCCTGAGCTGTGGGTGGGTGAGGTTCCATATAGGAGTCCCATTCTACACTCTACAGTCTCTTATTCTCCAAAACTTGGCCAGATGTGGCCTTCTGTGTGCATCGCACTCTAATGTACAAGGAAGCCTCACTGGCAAGAATTGAGGGGTGCATTAACCCTCCCTCTATACCTTATTCTACTATGTTCCATGGGCCTTAGTTGCAGAGATTTGACCACAGATGTGTCACTTAGTACTGAGCATCTCCCAGATGTATGTAAATTATGACATTCTTAACCTCCTTAGCAGAAGAGTTGTTTTGAGCTCAAGATAGAGGAGAGATAAGTACAAATTAAGGGATTCTCAATGTCCAGATCTTGCTCAGTCCTCCATTGTTATTTTCAATGCACTCTTTGAACACGGTTCTTAAAGAGTATTTACTCAACAAGCATTCAGTGAAGCACAAATTTAAATGGATTTGAGAAATATTTCTATTAAATTTAATCTTAGCCATTAAAATCTAAGGCAAAGAAATCCTTTTTATAAATTTTGGACCTCTTTCATGGAGTGTCTGCATGTGGGACTGTGGGATGAAGCACTGTCTAGGAAGCTATGTGGCTCTGTGGTTGCATACCCCTCTGCACTGGCCCTCCTGTCACTGTCCCACACTGCTGTCCTAAACCACAGTCATGCATCATAATTGGAAAGTAGGTATTTTTAAGATAAAAACTGTACCTGGCAAATAAAGAAGCATATTTGTTCTCAGTTTAATTAAGTAAGTCTGGGCAGCCTTTTTGCAATATGGAGATTAACTGTCAAATTTATGCTAATATGATCTCAGAGAATGAGGCTGCTATAAAAAGTTTCTCCCCTCACCCCTCACTTGAGCATCTCATGTTGCCTGACTGAAGTTTGCTTAAACTAGTAGGATCTTATCAAACCATCACTAGATAAGTTCTGCAGGAGCAAAGCAGTTAGCACATTCTATGCATTAGCGATATTAAGATAAATAAGCTGAAGTCATATCTATTATACAGAGGAAGAACTGTCACAATGGTTGACTCTACAGCATCTCAGTGGAATCGTTCAATGCCAAGCTCTCCTTTATCTGATTAACACAGGATTACAAAGATCTTCTGAGCACTCTCTGTATAATACAAAGAGCCTTTCATTTCTCTGAATATCGCCCCCTTTTCTGATTGCAAAAAAAAAAAGTGCTGCCCAATTTTTTAATTTTGCGATTTAAGAAAAAAATGCAAACAGTTTGAATCATGAGTCCTGTTGTGGGGACTGAGTTAATTAAAAACCTGATGTATACATACAGCTGATCCTACTCGCCCTAATGAAGAACATTAATTCTGGAGCATGTGTGGCTGTAGTCACATTGCTACAAATTACTGGACTCTTTCCTTTATCTGTTTCCAAGAAAGTCTCCCCCTGTTAGTTAGGAAAAAAGAAAAATACGACGCCTTAGTTCTAGGCAGCATAAATTACATGCATCAATCAGAGGAAGCTTAAATTAAAATACACATTTGGCAAACAAATATGAATATGTTGATCTCATCTGTGAATCAAAATGATTTACTGCCTGTGCTGACCCCCTACTGTTCAACATGAAGGTCACTGTGAGCAGCTTCTTTCTCATTGAGAAATGTTTTCATGTGTTTTAGATACAATTTTATATATGCCCTAATGTTCAATCTAGTGATTCCTATGTAGAAAGACTGATTTATCTTATAAAGAAAATACAGGCTCATTTTTTATTTATGTAATCCAAAACAGATAGCTAAATTAAAATAATGGAAAAAAAAGCTACCAGTGGTTTATGGTTCCTGGACTCAAGATTTTCCAATGTGTTTATGATATTTTCTAATCTAGCAAATACTATTTGTGAAATGGAATGCTACACCTTTCCGATATTGAGTAATCGTAAATCAGTCTATTCTTATCACCTGCAGCATGCCTTCTTGGGGCTGGGACCCCTTGTTGGTACCCATTACATAGTAAAGCTTAGGTAAAGATGATCTTGGGTCTCAGGCTGCCATTTCTTACAAATACCTGAGGGCAAAGCAGGCAGACTGAATAAGGCAGTTATCTCCCTAAACCAAAGCATGTTTATGTTATGATATTTATTTTGAATATACGAGTTGAATTTTCTTGCTGGGGTTTCATCATTATAACTATAAGGGCAGTATATTGATACCTGCCTTTAGTAGTTAGATTGCAGCATGATACTACACATCCTCACAGGTAAGTGGGAAAAGACAAATCACAAAACTAGGATAAAATTGTGCATAATGTGGCAACTTACAACTTAAGAAGAACTTGAGGTATTTAATGCACTATAAATGTTTAGGTATCCTTCCACCAAATTCTAACTCAGTGATATGAAATGAGACATGAATCTGTGTTTTCCAGGAATTCTCCAAACAATTCTTAGGCTATTAAGAACAAATTTTGAGAAAGACAGAAGGACAGAAGAACCAGTGAAAAGAAAACCAAAGGTTACAAAACTTGTGGACTTCAGCAGTTTGAGAAAATATTCTATGATGAGATTAAATCCAGGGCTGGAATGAGCCATTTCATATACATCATTGCTTAAAAGCAGAAGGAAAGGCTGTAAAGGGCTACTTCATGGCATTATTTTTACACTGGAGACTTTTGAGAAGTCCTCAGGAAAAAGACTGAGAATGATCAGAAAAGGAAGACACCCAGAGCACAGCACATTTTTGGTCATGAAAACCAAACATTTCAAATTTTTAAAGCAAATTTCAATTAATATATCCATTCTCATTATTTTCATACCATCTATACTGGGTTTTGATTCAGAGTATATGGTTATTGTGCTTCTTGCCCACATAGTCAGACAGACTATGGCTCTCTACATTGTAGGTATTAATAAATAAGCACAGAAACTTCTAGAAGGAAGGAAACCATTGAATAGGGTGAAAGAATGATCATCATGAGTTCTCATTTTTGTGGTGTGGGGAAACAAAAGTTTTATCTATTCCCTATAAGAGGATATTGAGAAACATTGAAGTCTTTAGAAAAGTAAAATGATGGGATACGGAGGAGGTTAGGCCAATATTGTCTTAAGGAGGAAAAAGACTGAGTCAGTTTCATCCAGGTCCATGTTGACTGTTAAGATAGCCAAGATGAATGGATTGGTTGTGCAGCAGTCTGTTCATTTTGGCTCAGATAGGTGCTGCCAAGAGGAACTTGGGTATAATTCTGCTCTGTGCTAATTAGAATTGGTCAAATGATCCTCTGATGAATTTCCTCCCCTAGATAGAATTTTAGAGAATATACAACAACAAAGTAATTACCAGGGGTGCCAATTATCCATGGGGGCACCCATGCTGAATCCAGGGATGTAGAACATGGTCTCAACTTCTTAGAAAATTTCCTCCCCAACTAATGCAACCCCATTAAAAGTCCTCTTTTAGTGGGCACACAACCAAAAGTGCATATGCTGATAGCATTTTCACATACAAATCTGATAGTTAGGCATGCCATTACCCAATTTACACATGCAAATGCAGTAATTGTGTGTACTGGGGGCTCCTGGAAACCTGGCACACACCCAAAATGGAGGCCTATTCAAAGCATGGCCAACCCACCAAATTCCTCTTCCACAGAAACTCCAGACACGGCACTGTAGTACCTCTGCCTCTATTATACACCATTCTGTGGGATTCTGGGAGAATGGATATGTGCTTTGTTGACTTCCTTCAATGGGTGAAACTTCTTACCTTTATATGATTTCAGCATGTTTTTAAGTTCTTTTTCTTCAATTAATTGACAGGATTCTCTCCCCTTTATAAGAATGCACCATTTAATGTCTCTGCTTTAAAAACAATCAGTTCTAATTAGAAAGTACAAGTTCTTTCATTATAACTTATTCTCATCTAGAGCTTGAAATGAGAATGATTATGGATTGTTGTAATAAGTGATTTGTGCTTTTCAAAGAATCGAGATTATTGTTTACAGCTATGTGCTTGAGTTTACCCCAAGACATGTTGATTATCTTAATTTGCTGAGCTGCTACAAAAGCAGCCATTAGCTATTTCCTATTTCTTTGTTTACGCACTCAAAATATTCTGGGGCCAGCAGAATGTTCAGACAGTATAATGAAGACAAAGGAACTTAAGAAATATAAATAGGATTGAGTATATTTACTTTGCTGGTATTTATAAGAGATGGGAAACATAAAATCATGGAAGGATATTTAGATCAATCAAAAGTAGCAGGAAATTGCAATAGAGGAAATTTTTCCAAAAGCAAAGAGGAATATTTTGAAAAGTTGTAAGTGAAATTCACACTTCTAATTTGTTCAGAAAATATTTATTGTGTGGTTCCAGTGTTCTGTATACTGCCTTAAACATCATTTTATTTCCTTTGTCGCTTGTCAACTTTGAATAATCTATTTCATTTACCTCGCTTTTAACTGATGAAATTCTTCAGATTTCTAAATTGTATCAACCTTCTCTTTACTTCCCCATGGTCTCATAACAAGCTTTGATGTCTGATCTCTAGACCTTTTGTCCAGATTACATCATTTTCAAACTTCCAAATATGTGCTTCTAGCAGCTTTCTAGGAGTGGTACACATACAGAAATCCAAACTGGACTGTATTATCTTCTTCTGTGGTTCTTCATCTCCTTCAGAACTTCCAAACACTCCCCCATACACACACTCTCCTTTCGATCTTCACTGCACAGTCCATCCATCTATGCTGCTGGCCAGTGAGCCCAGCAACACCGCAGCGTTTGAATATCTCCGCACTCTATTCTCCACTCACTACCTGCCTGAGTTACAGCCACTGTAATTTCTTTCCTAAACTTACAACAGATTGCAATTGTCAGGAGTCTTTCCTCTAGACTATTATTGTCTTACTGTCACATCAGGGTGTCTTTCAAAAGTGAACCTTGATTATGTTCTACATTAAGCATCTTTAGTGGTTCTCTGCAATGTACATGCTGCAGTCCAAATATGATTGTTTTCTTTATTGGGCCCACTTGTACCTATCTGGATGACGAGGAAAAAGACATGTCAGCTTCCATAATGTAATGACACTGTTCACAACACTGTTTCTATTAAGGTGTTCTATGTTCGTACTAGCCTTCAATCTTACTTTTTCTCTTTGTCCTTCAGATGGCTTGTCACTTATGAAACTGTCACTGGGCCTTCTCCAACAAGAGAACTTACTGTAGGGATTTTCCTATGATTCTAGTCTTTATATATAAATTACCTACCATTTCACATTATGATGAATGCTGACAGATCATTTCCATATCAATATAAGGTTGTGAACACACACACACACACACACACACACACACACATTTTTATCTCTGCTCTGGTTCCCAGCACAGAACTCCTATAGCCCTTGTGCATTTCTGTGATGAGAATGTTAGGAACATCTAATTTCTTTTCTTCTTTTCTATTTTTTCATTTTTTTTATTTATTGATTTTTTTGTGTGTATTTCATACAGAACATCCCAAATAATCTTATTCATCTTTATACCCGCATTCCAAATGGCACGCTCCCATAGCCCCCCGCCCCCGACTAGAGCCCATATACTCTGTGATTACTGTTACTGTCCACTGTGTTGTCAGTGCCCCCAGCTGTTTCCCAGTGTAAGTCCATCTGCAGAGTCTAGTCAGCCTATCCAGAGTTCCTTGTTTTAGGAAGATCGCTTGCCAACATTCCATCATAGGAATGGCGTCTGCTGTTCATTTTCCCAGCTCCCCAGACTGGGGTCTGCTGTTCATTTTCCCAGCTCTATCCTGGGTTATTGTCTGGGACTCTCTTGGGCCACCCTGGCCAACAACTCAAAGGAAGGTATCTCCTGTCTGGCATTGTTTCTTGTTATATAGCCTTTAGCTATACACATGACTCTTAAAGAATTATACTGATCACTTTAATCTTTGTGTATACTTTCCTTTTGGGTGTTTAAGACCATACAGTTGGGCCAAATAAATCAATTTATTTTTACTCTTCAGGTCGTTCAAGGATCTGTTCCTCAGGTGTCACATGGGCTTGGGAGGAGGCCCTGGCTCCATTCTTTTACCAGTTACATCTATGTGAAAATAAGTCAAAGGTCCTGCTCTACTGTGGCTGGTTTCACTTGGAAGCATGGAGGAAATCTTTCCTCTGTGTTGACCCTCCTTTTTGGAGACTGGACACTGTTTCAAGTCCATCTGGTGGGGTCTCCATGGCCTCCTTAATCAAGAGGACAGGTGACTTACCACAGTTACAGGACATTTTGAGAGATGCTCCATAGTCCCCTGAAACTTAGTTGACCTTGGATGGCAAGGAGCAAAAAGTGTCCTTTACATCCCTCTGACCAGATTAGTATAGGCCTCAAAGTATGGCTGTTAAACATCCAAGAAGATTAGTAGTCTGGTACTTTTAACTACCATGTGCTATGTAGATAAAGCTTGGACAAAAACCAAACCTTCTCAGATAAACCTTGACTAGACATATTTTGTTCCTTGAGCTAGTTGTATGTATAATTTGTCAGTAGGTTGTTGGACTAATATGGTTCCCTCTGTTTTGTTTTGTTTTGTTTTGTTTTTTTTAAAAAAAAACTAGCTAGGCATTGTTTATCTCTCTCGTCTAACCCTTCCTCCATGGTTTCCCTATTTTCCCCATTTCTCCCTTAACAATACCTTTCTCCTGTGGTCCCACTGCTCATGAGCTCCTTTCCCTTTATCCCCAAGGTTCCTTGTATAACCCTCTGTGTTCCCCCTCCCCTTAAAACAACCACATCTTTATCCATATCTCCTTTAGTAACATCTGTTCCCTACTGCTCTTCTCTTTCAGGTTCTTTCTTTCCTTTATCTCCCTGGTAATAAATAATATGTCTTTGACCACAGTTCCTGACTTAGATAGCACTTCTAGTCCCTTGAAATGTCTGGAGTGACAGCAGCATCGAAGACAAATCTGGATGGACTCCTAGATGGGTACTGGTCACAAAAAAAGATGAATACTGTATTAGAGGAAAGCCGGGAGCTTCCAGGTTACTGCATGGAGGATGTCATACCCAGAGAAGGGAGGTGCATTCTCTCTCTTTTCCTCATGCCTTGCCCTGTGTATCCCCCATCTGGCTATTCATCTGTACACTTTGTACAATTATTTATAATACATTGATGAACACAAGTAAAGTAAATTCCCTGCCTTTTGGGAGCCATCCTCATACCTTATAGAATCCAGGAAGAGATTTGTGAGAATTCTGATTTATAACCAATGAGTCAGGAACACACATCACAAAATCTGCTACTTGTGACTGACCTCTGTTGTAGTCCATTTTGTACTGCTATAATGAAATACTGCAGAGTTCTTAATTTACACTGAACAGACTTTTTTCCCACAGTTGTAGAATCTGGGAAGGCCAAGGCCAAGGAACTAATATTTGGCAAGGTCCCACCTGTCATAAGGACAGAGAGAGCAGAAGAGAATGACAAAGGGTGGCCAAGCTTTTCCTTTTCTAGGGAACCCCCTCTTGTGATTACAGCATGAATCATTTCCTGAAGGTAGAGCCTCACAGCCCAAACACCTCTTAAGTTCCACTTCACAATACTGCCACATAGAGGGCAAGTTTCCAACACATGAAACATAAGAACATGGGAACACATTCAAACCTCAGGCAGTCTTAAGAGACTGGGCTGTGGGATTTACACTAGTTGTAAGTAGCTAGTGTTAAAATTGAATTAAATTGTAGGATACGTAAATTTAAGTTAAGTTGTAGGATACTTAGCTATGTTGGAAAATGGCTTAGCATGAGAAAAACCCACACAGTTGGTCTCAGATATGTCCTGTGTTGACTGTTGAGTGTATGCAGGAATTAGTTAATTATTGCTTTTTTCTGATTATACTTTTATAATTGGGAACTATATCTACTGTCCTATATCTCCAAAGATCACTAAGAACACATTTGTTATTTGAAGTTTTATTTGAAGAACACATACCATGAGATTTTCTCATTTTTCTCATTTTCTCATTTTTATGAGGCATGTAGATGCTAGAAATGACCAATTATACTCAATACTTGGCTTTGTTGAGTACATTTGGAAAGTCTTTAAGAAAGCAATCCTTTGTTTGGGCACTTGACCAGAAATGGAATTCTGATTGCAGCTAAAACTGTAACTTCTAAAAAAAATCCATCATCACATGTAATAGCCATGATGGGGGATGGGGATTGACCATGGTGAGGACTGAATTTTTCCCATGATATTTTTTTTGTGTGTGTGTGAGACATCACTATTGTTCATTTTGTCTTAATCCTTCATTGTCATAGAGTGGCCTTAGTTAAAACCAATATTCTGTACTCTTGCTTACTTAACTCTTGTCAGTGCCTAGCTGTGCATGCCAGGCACTTGCCTAACCACATCAAAAAACAGCAGTGCCAGTCCAGATTTTTCTTGTCAGGGCCCATTTTTTCTTTCTAAGTTTTCCCTTTTTACCAAGGGAAGACAAAGCCTGGCCATTGGACATTATTACAGAACATTTAGATTCTCTTTATGGTCAAAATTTAGCCAATCAAGAGGATGTCAAAGAACATAGTCCATGATTAGGAAAAGGTAGCCGCTTCTTTTCTTTGTAATGTAGGATGATTGGTTGAGTTATCGTATGTAATGAGTTATGTAGCAGCATCTAAAACACTGAATAAGGTAAACCAGTCACATAAACAACAGAGATCAATAGTTTTAGTAATTGTAATAAGCCTTAATTCAGGGGTCTATATTATAAAATCGACATAATAAAAATACATCCCAGGATCTGTGTTTGTTGCCCCTCCTGTCATAGGCTGTAGTCGAAAGAAGAAGCATGCCCTCTCCTTAGCTAACTAAGAAAACAAATGGCCAAGTCAAATCTGGGCAGTTCTTGAAAACTATTGGATTTCCAGGGAAGAGTTGTATCAGTTATGGAGTTTGCTACGTCAGAGTCATGTTTTGGGCCATCATTTCCAGGAGTCTTATCCTATTTGGAGATAACTATAGGCATGAAGATAGATTTACTTAGCCTCACAGCTATTGATGTTCATTTTGGAGCTTCTAAGTAAAAAAACAAAACAAAACAAGCATTTTCAGAGGGTCACAAACCTCTGGCAGGGCAGCAATTTTAAACACTTGAAAGTGCCCTGTAAATAGAGGGTGACAAAACATAGCCACAAACAACATTAACACTAGAGGAAAGGAAGAAAAAAAGACAGACCTCAGCAGAAGCAGACATTGTCCCAGAGTCTGGGATGGGAGCTGCTTACTTACATAGTTGCTACCTACACAGGATCCCCAGTCCTTGGTCTAAGATCCCCTGATCATCAGAGGAAACCACTCTGGCTTTCATTTGGTAATTCAGGATCAACACTGACCACCATGACATTCACTTTGGAGTTCTGCTACTGTACCTTTGTTAACAAAATCTGCTAGCTCTACTATCACAGCTCAAGGCCATTTTTCTTTGGTGTCTTTTCCTGAAAATTTAATTTCTATGTTTAAGATTCTTGTGGGTATATTTCACAAATTCAGCTCATACCCATTGGTGACAAGGCCTGAGGTATTATAGATGTTCTTTGCTATCATTGGTAACTTCAACTTTAAATAGGGTGGAATATAAGATAAAACATAAATCTTATAAAAGCCAGTTATAAACTCAGAAGATAGCTTATACAGTCCAGAGAATTTATCTTAATATTACTAAGCCTAATGGTAGGACTTTGGATCTCAGAAATTTGTTGTATAATGTATAATTTATCATGCAACAGCTTTTTAATTTTAAAGGTTTATATTTCATTATTTGTGTGTGTGTGTGTGTGTGTGCATGCTTGTGTGCATGCATGTATGCCCACAGAGGCATATGCCCACAGTGTATGTATGAATGCGTGTGTGTGCCCACAGATGCTTAGGCCCACAGAGGCCAGAAGAGGGCATCAGATTGCCTGGAGCTAGAATTACAGCAGTTATGCCCCTCTTAAAGTTGGTGCTAGGAACTGAGCTCAGATTCTCCAATAGTAAAGTAAGCTTTCTTGCTGAGCTGTCTCTCTAGTCTCTCATGCAACAGCTAATTTTTTTAGCTTTACAACAATTTTATTAGAATTTAAGGAAAAGTCCTCAGGGTAGGCATGCTGTAAACCTCAGCAGCTGCCTTGAGGAGGAGAAAGGAGGGGAGAAGCAAGAAATCCATGAAGCCGTGAGGGTTTAGAGCCTGCATGGAGGTCAGGCACATGGCAAACTGGCAGTCACATGGTCGGGAGAAGGAAGCTTTATAGAGAAAAAGTAGAGCAATACAGGGTGCTGGGACAGCCCAAAGCATTAGATGAAGCATGCTCAGAAAGGGGACAAGAAGAAAAGGAGAGATGATGCTTTTCTGAAGAATTCTGAAGAAGTGGGCAGACTTACAGAGAGCCAACATGTCTGTGGCCTAGTCCAGAAGCACAGCCTCATGCAACAACTTTTAAAATAAAGATCTATTACTTTGTGTATGTCTTTTTATAGTTCTCAAACTATTGTAGGTGATGTAATCACATTTATTGAATATTGTCCTCAAGCAATCATTTTTCCCTCTAGGTACTAAGAAAACCAGAAAGCAGAAAAAGAGAAATTATTTGCTTACTTTCCCCAGCTTATATTATTAAGAAGACAAAAATAAATATATCATCAAAAATAAATGAAAATCATAAATATTTGACATATGCATATTTTGTTAATCCTTTGGCAGTTTAAGAAAGAAGAACAAATTAAACCCAGGCTCAGCTATCCAATGTTTATGTCTATTTCTTATTTAGAAATTATGCTGATATCCAAATATTACCTGTGAACTTAATCATTTGTGCAAAGTTTTAAAGTATTTGGAAATTATCTTTTTTAATTGGTATATATGAAATACAGTGTTGCAAGTTTCATATAACTAAACCTTCAAAATATTATTCACAATTATTTCATTTAGTTGATAGTTGAGTATAATTTTACACATATGATTTATAACTTAAATTATGAAACAGTGGTGCTTATCTTAGATGACTAATTCAGGATAATTATAAATCATGAGCAACTAATATGCTGACATTTTTTTATGCAGCAAACTTTCAAAGTTTATGGATCACTATAAAGAATTTCTTTTATCCTACAGCTAATTTTTTTCTTATCTTATAGCTAAAATAATAAAGGATATGATGTGAATATGCTTTCCATTATCTACAAAGAAAAGCACAGCTTGATAAGTTATTTTACTTACTTTTGAACATTTCAGAATATTTATTTTGACTAAATATTGTTGAGTGCACACTTAATTAAAATTTTTTTATCTGTTTTTCATGTTTCCCTAAAACAAAAAAGATACAGAAAACAAATTAGGGGCTGTCAGCTCCATAAAAATAGGAAAATACTGCTCTAAAAGTAATTGTATAAAATGATAACATAGAAATTTTGGGGGAATCATCAACGTTAACAAAAATAAAACTCTTGAAAGTAATGAGATTATATAGCAAGGATGCAGAGTAGAAGTCCAATATACAAAAGTAATCATGTCTCCTCTGAAAGAGAGGGAAGATTGTTGATGTCTGGAATAAACCCTTCACATTATACTGAAGGGTGATGAAATGTTCACAACCATTTTTCAGTTATTAGAACTCAAAAGCTAATTATTCCCTGAAGTGAAAGAAAACACAAAAACAAGAACCAGCAACAACACATGTAAGGTGCTATAATACGAACGCTTTTAGTGTTGCCTTCCCAACACTTGATGTGCAGGAATCTTGGTCCTCAGTGTGGTGTTTTGAGGTGGTGGGCCATGAGGCCTCATGGGAAGTGATTAAGTCACAAGAGCACCACCTTGGAAGGAGTTAGTTGTCATGAGAATGGGTTGTTATAAAGCAAGGTCCACTGTCTCAGCTGTTTTGCATTCTGTCTTGCCATATGATCGCTTCTGCATACACTCTGCCATTGAGATGCCAGGAGGCCCTCACCAAAGCTGAGCAGACTGTAGGCACCATGCTTGACTCTCCAGAAGGACAATGTATCAAAACACTTTATGAAGGTTCCAGTCTTGGGTATTTTGTTATAACACAAAACAGAGTAGTTCTATAGAAGGATATGCTTTTTCTGATAAGTGAAATAAGCTACTTTTTATATTATTTGTGGTTGTATGTGTGTTGCATATGTGTGTGGTGAGGGCTGTGCATGTATGTGTGTGGAGGCCAGAGGTCAATTTCAAATGTCTTTCTCAATCACTCTACCTCTTCTTTTTTGAGATAGAATCTCTCATTGAACTTAGAGCTAGTAGATTCAGCTAGAATGGCTGGTCATCAGGACCCAGGAAGCTTCCTGTCTCCACCTCTACAGCATTAGAACTAGAGGCATGTTCTGCAGTGCTCCCTTTTTTACATGATTGCTGAGGATTGAACTCAGGTAGGCTCTCATACTTGCATGGCAAGCACTTTACCAACTGAGCCATTTCCTCAGCCACACTTTATTAAATTGGGGGGACAGGCTCTCATGTAGCTCTGGCTAGTCTCAGAGTCGCTAGGTAGCTGAGGATGACCTCAAACTCTTCATTGTCCTGTCTCCACTTCCTGAAAGTTGGGATTATAAATATGTGCTATCGCACCTGATTTATAAGAAATAATCGCCCTTAAGTAAGACAACATCCTCCCAAAGATTTCTTTGCTTCTTTGCTAAACTTCAATCTGCATTTTTGTGTCAAAAAACTCTCAAAAGTAACTTAAAATTCCACATTGTCTTGAGTACTATTGTTCCCATTAGAGAAATGAGAATATCAATTAGTATTATTGTGAAAAGATGTGCAGGAAAGAGGTGTTTGTCTGAAAGACGCAGAGTTTAGATGGCAGTGCCCTGCCAGAACTGTCACTATTCAGAGGACAAAGTTGGTTGCTTTGTGTCTCAGATGTTGGCCAAAGGCTAATCACAACTTACCAAAAACCATATTAACTTTCTTGATTCTAGGCCCATAAAAGATAAAAGTGGTTCACAAGGACACAAAGACTTAGGAAAAAGACCCCAAAAGGTAGCAATCCAAAGCACAGACTGCCATGGATAGCTGATCTAGAAATCAGGGCTCCACGGGCCCTGGAGCTAGTTCAAGGACAGACTTTGCAGCCGTGTACCTTACTTTCTCCCTGTGGAGTATTTCTGTTAGACAAACAACCCCCAAAATACTACATAAACAGAAAGACCACAGGAGCAGGTATTAGAAAGCTGGAAAATAATTTTGCCAGGGAATATTATGAATCTGATTAGCTAATAAAAATGACAACTAAAAGTCCCAAGGGACCTAATTCCAAAGAAAACTAAATGAATTCAGTGTTGGAAGCCATCAACAAATATCAGAAGTAAATTAATTGTCAATTTATAACCAACATGGTAAGAGGAGGGATGCATGCTGATCAGGTAGACACAGGCGAAGTATTTTAGGGTGGGCGCACTGGAAACAGAATCCTAGTCCCCACCAAGAAGCCATGCCTCCTACTGCCCCACTTTGGGGATTGGGATTTCAAAACACAAATTCTGGAAAGTCATAAATATTCAGGTCTGAGGATCTTGGGTTAAGTCTTTTATTTCTTCAAAGCCGGCCGTGTTTTTCTTCAAGGAAAAGTCCTTTATTTTTCTGAAACCCTGGCCAAGTTTCTCTTCCAACATCATAATAACTGTGACATTTGTCTTCTTTTACAGCTGACCTTCCTTCAGACTGCTCACCAGATATTTGCCCCTCACTTGTTCTTTGTATTTTCCCTTTCAATTTTATTACAATTTCCCTTTTTCATATCTTATAAATAATATGGTTATCTTAGAAAAATCAAATGCTTACTTGATCTTTTTTATAAAAGTTACCTCGTTATCCAAGTTATGAATATAAAGCATTAACTAGAGTCTGAGTAAGAAAGGTAATAAATAATATGAAAATTTATGAGCAAAATGTACAATTTAACTTAGGATTTAGACCAGTGAAATAGACTGAAGTCAAAGTCACTAAACTCTAAATAAAATCCAGAAATTAATAACAATTCTAAAATTGTCCAGAAACATTCTTCATAAAGAACTTTAAAGAGGGTTTGCTGTGCACACATGTGAAATGCTATTACTGGTATAAGATACCAGATGAGGCCTGTGAGAAAGCAGGTTTCCAAAAGTAGAAAACAGATCTCTGTCTCCCAGGAAGTTTGCAGTTCAACTGGGGAAATACACACACTGTACTGAGTTGTAGCATGATTGCAATTTAAGGATTTTTTTTGCTATTTTCTGGAGGACTCTCTTACAGATCAACATAAGCTTGCTTCTTGTGAACAGGGCACATACAGCTTTCTCAGCAGCTAACAATGCTTCCTATATAGTGGACAGTCATTGATCAGCTGGATTGATTTGGTGAGTCAGATTTGAAGTTATGAAATAGTAAAGTTATGTTCTCTTTCTCTTTAAGCGCATTTGCCAGGAATTGTTTACATCTTGCAAGACAACTTTGGAGTTTTCATCTCTGTCCATCCCTGAGGAATACTAACTGAGTTAATTAAACAAATAGAATATTGCCAGACATACATGTTCTGTGAAGATAGAGATGATTTTGTTCACTGAGCTCTAGCAGAGAGGGGCAGCAGCACACACCTTAGCAACGGCAAAGACTTGGCAGTCTCCACTCATCCTAATTCTCTTGGGTGTGTATGTTATGCACTCAGTACTTGGATGTGAGTTTCTTCCAAGGAACTTTAAGCACAGAACTCAGCTGCTATCACAGGCTCCAAATGTAGAGTTTCTCTTCAGAGATTTTAACTGATCCAATCTCATGCTAACAAATACATCTGGGAAAACTGAGGCTAATAAAGAAGAAGAAAATGAATTGTGTTTTAAATAAAATATCTACAGTGGAATCATGCTGGTAGTATAGTTGTGGATTCAGTGAGAATGGTATAGTTATTTTTCTATCTTAAGACTGAGATATGATGTACACATTTATAGAGATAATAAGATTCACTAGAATAGAGCAGGTTTAATAATCAGCTAAGGAAGGGCTATAAAGTGGCCAAAGACAAGGGACGTAGAAATGTCACTCATAAGTTGGCACATCATTAGCAAAAGTATCAGCAAGGTCACAAGAACATGTGTGGCTAACAGAAGAGAATTGGACAGGCAGTCAGCATCCAGAGTCAACTGCAGAAGACAGGCTCTAACTATTCTATGTCTGCTTAAAGCCTGCACTGAGCAGAGGTGAGGCACAGTAGCAGGAATCAAAGCTGCAAGCCTCTACTCCAGGGATCTGTGGGAGGGGTAGCTGGGGCTGACAAGGCAGTGAGAAGACCATGGGCCAGTGTTGAGATGCCTGGATTCAGTTCCAAGGCGAACTGGAACCATTTGAACATGGTTCTAGCACATCTTGATGGGCTCTGGGAACTATGCAGAGCTTCACATTCTCAGGCAAAGACAGAAGCTTCATTGGGAAGTCAGATGGGACTGCCATCATAGCTCTAGAGTATCTATCTACTTTAAGAGATTTCACTCTTGGGGGCTAAAGGGATGCCTTAGCAGTTAAGCACTAAGCATTCTTCCAGAGGACCTGGGTTCAGGTCCCAGCACCCACATAATAACTAACAGCTGTTTGTTAACTCCAGTTCTAGGGGATCCAACACCCTCTTCTTGCTTCTACAGGCATGGCACATACACAGTGCACTTACATGTATGCAGGCAACATACTCAGACATATAAAAATAAAATCAAATAATAAAAACATTTTTAAAGGTTTCATATTTTAACTCCATTCCCGGCCCTTCTCCCATCCACAGCTCCACAACTCTTCACATATATACAAACTGAGAAATTGGCTTTCTTCTGGGCATATGTATGTTTATGAGAAATAGGGGGTTTGCCATGTGTGTATGGATGTACACGCACATGCACGTACAGGCCATAGAGCAGTAAGTGTCGTTCCTCAAGAATCATCCATCTAAATTTTTAAGTTTTATTTTTATTTATGTGCATATATGTATGTCTATGTGATCATATGCCACATATGTGCACATGCCTGCAGAGGCCAGAAGAGGGAGTCAGAGCTCCTGGAGCTGGAGTTACAGGTGGTTGTGAGCAGGGAAGAGAACTTTGGTCCTCTGGAAGAGCATCAAGTGATCGTAACAGCTGAGCCATCTTTTCAGTCCTTATCTAATTTTTTGAGATAAGGTCTCCCACTGGAATCTGGAACTCACAGATTCAGCTAGACTGACTGACCCATGAATCTTAGGAGTCCTCTTATTTTTATCTCCCCAGTGCTGGAATTACATTAGATTAGACCTGGCTTTTTACATGAGTTCTGGTGATCAAACCCAGGTCCTTGTGTTTTTCCTGCAAGCACGTTACCAACTTAGCCATCTCCCCCAGTCCCTACACTATTATTTGATATCTTCAGAGTTTGAAAATTGAAGACTGTGACACATATCTCCTTTAAAATGTACACATGAAGAAAGATTTCTTATTTTTAGAACATTAATTATGTGTGTTTTGTTCTTAAAATACAGAATGCTAGTATTTAAGATTAGTTATACTGTGGAACTAACTGGACTTGAGAATCAAGGCATGACAGGCTTGGATGAAGCTTCGCTACTCATTTTGTAATGTTGCCTAAGTTACTTGATACCCAAGCAGATAGTGGCCAAGTCACTAAGGTCCACAGAGCTGGTAGAAAAAATAAAATGTAGCATTTAAGCACTTCATGTAGCTTTAAAATTTGGGGTGTACTTTCACCTATTCATAATTTTCAAAGCTTTTTGATTAGATAGCTTACTTCTTAAGTCTTAACAAATCAATAAGGAGCAGCAACGTGAAACCCAAAAGGTTGCCTTCCTTCTTGCGGATCTACCACTGATCCACGTAAAGGTCAGGATGCCAGTAGCAGTTTCCCAGATTCTGGGTCCTGTGGATCTGGATTTGCAAACATCTGGTCCTCTTTGTGTGTTAATCTTGACAGGAAGTTGAATCTCTCTGTACTTCTGTTTCTTTTCTTGTTAAAGGAAGGTTAAAATAACTACCTCAGAGATGCCATAGACATTAGAAATAGTGTGAGTACAACGCCTACCACCCATAACAGATGCTCAGTAGATGTAACTTATCAGAGTGAACAGCATGGTACGGAGGAAGAAACTGAGATGAAGCCCTCAGTCAGCTCCAGCCTTGACACTCTGAGGCAGAAAATTTATACTCACTGAAACTTAAGAGAATTCACTTAAAAATGCAGATAATAGTAGATACTTTATGGGCATGATGCTGTTACTGTATAAACAACGTGACTGCTGCCAGTGACAAGGGGCAGAAGTGGTGCCAGGATAGGGAAACTGAGACTTCATCCCAGTTTTTCCAGGTTCTGGTCACCAGCAGAAAAGAATTTAGATATGAGACAAAGTAAGGAAGAGGAGGGAAGTTTTATTACAGGACAAAAGTGCACATATAAGGAGTGAGTGTGGGCATCTGAGGAGGGGGAGCGGGGGGGTAGTTTTGATGGGGTCTTAGGGGCAAACTAACGTGGGGCAGGATTATTCATGACTCAAGACAAGAGAAAGGTGGGAAATTTCAAAAACAGATTAAGACCTTTTATCTTTATATGGGTTTTGTGGATGCATCATGTATCAAATCTATGACAGATAGCTAATCCTGTGCCACTAATGGAATGAAGATGTCAGTGCAGTGAAGAACAGCTAGCAGCCATCTTGGTGGTCATGCTGGCCTCAGTCAGCTGTGGGTAGATTTGTCTTTACTGTTTGAATGGTCACATGGTGTCCTGCTGTAATACAGCACTGGGACTGCCTTAGCCCCTAGCTACTGTGCAACTTGTCTCTTTTCCTCCCCTGATTCCCACTTTGCCTAGCTACTCTACCTTACACCTCCCATAATGACCATCATTTAGTAAATGATTACCTGCCACAGCACACCAGTGGAGGTCAGAGGACACTTGCAGGAGTCAATTCTCTCCTTCCACCATTTGGATTCTAGATATCCCAGTGCTAAATTGATATGTTTCTGGCTTCTCCTTATTTTCCTTAAAATGTTTTGGCTCCAGAAAGTGAAATGCTGCAGTTGGGGCAGGATAGAGATAAACTTTAAAAACTAAATGAAACAAGGTTGTCAGTGTTGGTGACCGTGGTTTTACTCATATGGAGAAAGAAAGAAATATTTTGGGAAAGAGTGGTTTCAGTGGGTAGGTATGTAAGAGGATGTGGGCAGAGGAGGGATTAGGGAAGGGCTAGCTAACACTAAGGGTGCTTGCAAAAACTATATGCACACCTACTGTTTTACAAGCATCTAGCTTCCTAAAAACATATTTTAAAAGCATGTGAACAGAGTTATCCTACATGGAGCAGGGACGGAGATAATGCTCCTCCCAGATGCTATAAGTTAGCAAACAAAATTTCCACTGCCAGGTGTAAGATACCTCTCTTCCAGTTGTTAGAGGGACCTCAGAAACCACCAAAACAATACAGCATATTGCTATTGCAATTGGTTGTCCACCAGAACTTTATGATAAGACCCCATTGCTGAAGACACCACACGCTATGGTCACAGGACATGTAGAAGTCAAGCTGTGACCTCCCAGGAAGCTTCCTTCTTGCTGGCTAGCTTTCATACTGCCAGAAGATGCTATGTTAGGGATGTTAGGGGAGACAATCTTACCTAGCTGTAAACCCTGCAAGCTACAATAATGATCAGCCTGGTAAGATATACCAACTGATGGAATAATGGTATGACATATAGGTATAACCAACCATATTGGGATTGGATTTAAGGCCCTCTCCACAAGAACTCATGACTGGAGAGGTCATAGATAATAGGAGATAACCTACTGCTATTATTTTGCTAAATAGACATAGTATTAAACTGATTCCCAAATGCTTATCTTTATACCCATAGATTACTGCAGTTCTCAGCCCTATCAAAGAAGCTTCTATTTTTGGTGAAGGGCAATTAATAGAGAGACCCACAACTGGTTACAGTACACAGAATAGGTGATTGTGGACTGCTCAGTCCTAAATAGGACATTTATATCACACACTTCCTCCAAGGCCCAGAGAACATTGTAGAAGAAGGGGTTGGAAGATTATAACAACAAAAATTGGGGAGGACTGCTGAGAAACAATGTCCTCTGGATGTGATATGGCCTGTGTACTCATAAACTCACAACAGCTATGGTTGCCTGCACAAGACCTGCACAAAGTCAAGCTGGTCAACACCCAGCCTGGATAGTGCAGTGGCTCACGAGGTCCCAGTCCTTGCTGATGAGGAACAGTCAATTTTGTTCAAGGGTGTGGCCCCTAGTAAGTTGTCCATGCTCCAGGGGATGCTCTACATCCACGCACATGGTGTAGATCCAGGCAGCAATAACTATACTCAGAAGGTTATTTAAAATAATAAACAAATAAATAAATAGGACAAGAAGTTGGGAGGGGATCTAGGAAGTGGGGATCTCAAAGGAGTTAGAGGGAGTAGTATAGACTGGATATGATCAAAGTACATTGTATACATGTATGAAACGCTCAAAGAATAAACAAAAATGTATTAAAAATAATCTTTTCCTAGTTTACTGCTGTCATTTGAGTGTATTTCTGGATTTTGATTTCCTCATTTTATCCTTATCTTTACAATTTAAATATCAAATGAAGATATGAGAAATATATTGAAAAATAATGTTAAGTTCAAATTGCAGGCATCTATTCAGTAAACTGGGCTAAGTTGATAAGGTTCTGCTGTCTCCTTATTTTCCTCAAAAATAAAAAGAGATTATACTTTGGCTTCGGAAACATGGTTGAGACAAGATAGAGATCAGCTTTAAAAGCTAAATGAAATGGATAGTCTTGCAAAGGCAAAAAAAAATAGAGAGAGAAAATAAATCAAAGGAGTTTTTCATGAGTCCCTGGAAACTAACAAAAAATGCATCAAAATTGTTGTTTTCAGTAATAAGCATGATTACTTAGTGCAAACACTCTGTATGGGAAGCTTTCTATGCTTTTGGTGTCTCAGTAAGGAAAATTAAAACAGAACACACAGCACTGGGGCCAATTTGTTTGCAAGGAAGTCAATTATTAATACAGTATTTAGTATTTAATGAACTAAGCCTATATATGGGGAATGCTGCAAAGAGCTCTTCGTACCAGCTGAGAACAGGTGTGGGTATCCACTTTGCCCGTATGTTTACCAGCTGATTAGTACCCATTAAAAATGATAATAATCTAATAAAAATGACTTCATATTCTGTGAAAGCAGAAACCCTCCTGTGGGTTATGAATGATTTTTCTCTCCATTGCCAGGGCAGAGAGAGGATTAAATCAACAAGAACCCATTCCCAAGGCACCCCGAGTATTCTGAGTTTCTCCAACAGACTTGCTTCTGCAGTCCTTCCTTTCTCCGTAAGGCTATGTCAGGAAGTCAGAACAAATCACAGTCCTTCATGAATTTAAGAGAAGGACAGAGGTTCTGACTGTCCAATATCTTCTTCGGGAAGAGGAAAAGGAATTGGATCCTTAGTAAATGCTGCTTGTTTCCCCTGAAGACTCGGTGGAGCTGTGGGTGCCTTAGGAACCACTCTGGACCTTGGGGGTTCCAGGGAGCCTTTAGCTGTTGTTGTCAAGGAAGCTGTGAGACTTCCCACCCAGAAATCATGATTCCCTAAGCCAAGCAAGGCACCGGGAGGAAATTTATGCACGGGGCTGTGTACAGGTGCATTCATCTGTCCTATGACCTGCAGTTTTCAATATCCTGTCTAGTACACTATATATAATATATATACAT
>NW_008353008.1:1546931-1580778 GCF_000622305.1 Nannospalax galili | reverse complement strand
ACCCAAAGGATTCCTATAAATGAAGATTTTATGGAAACTGAATGAGGCGCTCAATACCAACACTCCAAAGTTGGTCCTTTGTTTTTGTGCTCTGCATTGTTGAGGCAGTGTAGAAAGAGAAGCTCATCAGTATTACTCTCTTGGGACATCCTCTGATTTTAGGGGGTACTTCCGAAAACACACAAAAGGGAAATGGTACAATGTCACTTAGTGCTCCAGGCAGCCATCTAAGGACCTCAAGTACTGACACTTGTTCTCTCCAAAAGGACTCCTTTGATTAGCTCCCTTCACACACCATTCATGGACTTGTGTTGGATCTAGGGTTCAGGCTGGCAGAGAGGCACTGCTGCTATTTCTACCAAGGACACCATGAGTACTAACATTCTATGAACACCTCTTGTTCCAGGCAGCAGGCTTGAAAATAGATTAGATTGGAAACCAAAATGATATAAATCCCAAAACTCTGATGTGGCTGCTGTTGGAAAGGCACACTTAGTGGTGGTTTGGTGTTCAAATTTTTTTTATAAAATTTATCACAGAGGAGGCACCAAATTAACAGGTCTCAGAATTAACTGAAAACTCCACTTGACCCCAGGACAGTAGTCTGAGCTGGAACAGAGGCAAAAATAAGGGGTTGATGAAAGAAAGCAACCAGTCCAATTCTAAGCTTTTATCTCTTTCTAGAGACTTTCAACAAATTTATGCAAATCAATTTTGAAGGAGGTCCTATTGATTTTTATTTTTTCTTAATACATCTGGATAAAAAATACAAGGGAATCTCTAGTGAGAAGCCTCCAAATCTCACTTAAGATAAATTTATATTTTATCAGGAAAATATGAAATCAATATTAAGATTTAGTATAGGTAGATTGAGTTTAGGATATATAAGTTTCTTAAAGGAACCAATACAGGGGCTGGAGAGATGGATCAGTGGTTAAGAACACTGGCTGTTCTTGCAGAAGACCCGGGTTTGAATCTCAACACCCACATGGCAGCTAACAATTGTCCATAACTCCAGTCCCAGGGGATCCGACAACCTCTTCTGTCCTACATGGCATTGCACAATACGGGTGTACTTACCTACATGCAGGTAATACACGCATACACATAAATAAAAATAAAATATTTTTTAATAAGGAACCAATACAATACTTGTTCAATGGACAATACATTGAAAAGACTAAGGAGGACTTTTGCTAAGTCCCTGGATATGTTTGAAAGATAACCCCAGTGTGAGAAGCCAAAGGAAGGCTGGGAATAGTAATCATTCTTCCAGGTGGTCAAAGCTCTTCTGGAAACCAAGGGGAGCACAAGGATCTGTGCTCATCCTCCCCTGACCAGATGCCTATAGTTATAGCACTGAAGGGCAAACTTCACTATCTGTGACTGGCTCTTTATGCAAGGCCAACCCACCCCCAGGCTATGTCATGGTTGGTTCCTATTAGCATAGCCAATTGTGAACCCAAGTTTTCTTAAGAAGCCAAGAAATTGTTCCAAGGCTCATGGCCCACTCCTCACCTCTTCTGAGCCCCACTGTTTTTACTCACTGTCACCAGGTTATTAATTCAGTGAGCTGACAAGGCTGGCCTTTTGGATTGCTTAGCCTTCCTGATGTACAGATAACACGTCTGCTTTCTTGTACTCTGGCACCTCTGCTCAGCTTTTTATTTTGTCGAAGTCAAAGAAATCTTGGTTAAGGAAAAAAAAAAATAAAGACCTAACATGGTATTTTTATACAACTTTCTTATGGGGTCGTTTTGTCAGCAGTGAGTCTCTGTGAAGTAGAGGAGAAAAAAAATCTTAACAATAATACACACGTGCCACAGAAGAGATGAAGCAGAAGATGAAGCACGAAACACAGATATTTTATTGCCCTAAGGCATTACTCATTTTCCTGACACATTATGTTTTTAATTAAAATTGCATGTGAGTTAATTACAATGTTCACGCGGCACCTTTTTATTTCTTTAAATCTTCGCACATGGCCACCTTGTTTCTCCTCTAGCTTTTGGCTAAAACTCAGTTCCATTTTAATTCTGGTGCCTTTGCTGACTATAAATTTAGCAAATTATATATTGAACTGACTAAAAAGAAAAAAAGAGAGAGCACAACCAATAACTAATTTGAAAAAAAACTAGTCCTTAAGTAACCCAAGAAAAAAGAGGTGTCCAGGCAATGAATTGTCTTGAATCTCTGATCCTTTAATCAAAACTTACAAAATAGGCATTGAGAAAAAGGGCTTTATTTAAAAAACAAAATGATCTTATGATTCATTGCAATGTGTTTATCCTTCAACATTCCCTTGTTCTAGAAAGCATTAGTGCTTAGGACAACTATGGTTATATAACTTCATCCTTCTCTGATTAAACTGATTGATTAGCTTTTAGTAGTCATTTATCTAGTTCACTTTAAAAATGAATTGACCAGTACTCTGAGAGATGCCGTCTTGAAAATGAAGTTGGGATGGGGACATGTTGGAGGAAATATGTGGGGAGGTGGAAGGGCAAAGGATATAATCATATTTCATTGTGTGCATGTATAAAATTCTCAAAAGAAATTTAAAGAGGGTTGGGTAGGAAGAATCAAACCCCAGCGGCGCTGTGACCTATGGACTGGTTAGGTGAGAACCTTCAGTTTCAGTTGCATCCTCCTTCCCGTGAGGCATGGCTATGTCCTTATTGCATCTCTGAAACAGCCAGTGTTTTTATTTATTATAATGAATTTCTCTTTCCCAGAGTTATCCAAAATGAGTTTTGACTCCTTGTGGCCCTTTTTTTTTTTTAACAAAACCTCAAAAAAAATAAAAATAAAAAAGGAGAAAACTAAGGCAAAAATAGACAAATGAGACTAAATCAAACTAAGAAAATTCTGTAATTTTTCTCCTTCGTGATCAGAATTATGATGAAAGGCCAATAACCTCTTCCCTTCCCCTAACTGTTTGAGTATACCAGAGTACCTGCCTCTGTGGGGTGGAGAGGTGGCTCTGACATGGATTGATGTGGTTTGTGATTACATTTTATCTCTGTATGCAAACAAAAGTTAAAGCTTTGTGGAGGGCAGTCCTTTGTTCTGTACAATAAAGAGACAATCTGCAGAATTGTAGAAAATATTTGCAAACTATTGATTCAACACAGGACTAATAACCAAAATATTTAAGGAACCCCAAAACCTCAATAGCCAAAAAATATGATTTTATAATGCACAAATGATTTGAATAGCCATTTCTTCAAAGAAAATATACCAATGTCTATTCTCAGTGTCACTAAATCATCAGGGAAATGCAAATTTAAAATCCTCATTGAGTTATCAATGAGAATGGTTATCATAATTATGACAAATGCTGGCAAGGATGAGGAGAACTCTTGAACACTGTGGGTGGACTCCAAATTCATGTAGGCATTATGAAAAACACTAACATGCTCCTCAAATCTTGAAAACAGAACTAATGACCATAAGATCTTGCTAAACCACAGCAGAATATATATCCAAGGGAAATATAATCAATGTATAAAGGGTATACCTTCATTTTCATGGGATCCAATTCCCTCTTCTGTCCTCTGCAGGCACAAAGCACACATGTGGTACACACACATACACACAGGCAAATACTCATACACATTTTTTAAATTAAAAAAGAAACTGCAATTTGACAAGCATAGATGGAACTGCAAAGTGAAATAAGCTAGGTATGAATACCCTGGCATTTGTCTCCCTGTGTAGAGCCCATGGATTCTTTAGCACCACAATCATGCCCTCCCAGAGAACACTTTGCCCCCTAGTGGTCAGATTGGCCCAGTGTCAAAGATCATGGAAACTCCTGAGCTTAAATTTCAGAAAGTCTCAAGTATTTTATTATAGAAGCAGAAAAGAGATTAACTATTAAGATCCAGAAACCACCAAATACAGGCTACCTGCATGTGACTTGCACAGAGAAGTGCCAGGCCAGCAAAGAAAAAGGTGTATTTTGAGGAGACTGAGAAAGAATTCTAGAAATCAACCCTGAGCAACATGGAAAGTCAGAAAGGCAGTTCAGGATAAAGACCAAACAAAATTGAAACTTCACCTCAGTTTCTTGGTAGGTGGATGATGGGCTCTACACAGAAAAAAAAAAGCGAGCAGGAAAGGTCATGAACACCCATCATTGTAGGAGACTGGCTATCCTAATCATAGGAGAATTCCATTCTTCATGGATCTTAAATCTGGATCGAAGTTCTGGCTACTTTAAGAACAGTTCCTCTGTTCCCATTAGACGTCCCCCAGTCCTGTAAACCCAAGCTGCTCCAGCAGCCTCTAGAGCCATTCTGCCTGAAGGAGCCACAGAAGACTGGCTTACAGTGGCAGGCAGTCTGTGTGAGCCTCACCGGAAGAAGGAAGGCATCTTCAGTGAGCTGTTGCTTCAGGAATACCAGCTGCAGTAACTACAAGCCTGGCTTCTGCCCATGTTTGCCTTCATGACAACTAGAGAAGACTTTCTCCCCAGCTTATAGGGACAGATATCCCAACTCTATCTCTGTCCAGAGGTACCTGTGGCAAGTCCCAACTGCTTTCGATGGCTCCAGAAACATGGCTAGTAGCATCTAAAACCTGGTACTATCTACATTCAACCTACAGGAACCATAAAGTCAACCTCCCCAGTACATAGCCTTGGGAATACAGCTCCTGGCCTCCAAAGCTCCAGAATCTCACATGGCTTGTGCCATAGGATAAAGGGACTATCCTAACTGTATCCTGCACATGTAAGTAAAAATATAATTCTGGATAAAAGCTTTAAGCTAAAATGGAAGAGGACTCTCTCATACTAGATTTATGGCATCAATATAGGGACACAGGAAACATGAAAAGAAGCATGGACAAATGATCCCAAATTAAAGGAAATGTATGAAATGACTGACAAAACAACTCAAAATGATACTCAAATCCCAGCATTTAATCCCAATACTTGGTAGGCAGAGGCAAAAAAAGTTCCAGGACAACCAAGGCTGCTGGGAAAGAATATAGGCAGGCCAGGGCAGTGGTGCATGTCTTTATTCCCAGAACTCTGGAGGCAGATGCAGACAAATCTCTGTAAGAACCAGGCCAGTGTGGTCTACATAACAATTTCCAGGCCAGCTGGGGCTACAAAGAAACCCTGTTTCAAAAAGATCAAAAGAAAGGAAGGAAGAAAGGAAGAGAGGAAGGAAGGAAGGAAGGAAGGATAATCAAAACAATTTGTTGCTGTCTTATTAGATTGCAGTGAAATAAAACTGAAATAAATTGCAAGAGAAACCACAGAAACTATACAAACCAACAAGGACAATAACATAAAATATGACAAATGATATACATTACCTAATTTCTATGTTTTTTAATGATCAATGAAGAACTAAAGAAGTAGCTGGAAAGTGGGAAAAGCAAATTATAAAATTTCTCTAAAGAAATGAAAATAACAGTGCAATATATCAGAACCTCTGAAGAAGAAAGGATTTCAGCTTATCATTTCCATAGTTTCTGGGCTGTGATGAGACCATATCAAGGCAGGAAGCAGATGGTGGAGCACAGCTGCATATAACATGATGGCCAGGAAGCAGCAAGATGAGAGACAGAGGGGTTGGGTAGCACATAGTCCTCAAGGACTCATCCTTCAATTCCACTCACCAAGTTTCCATCACCTTCCAGTAGCCCACTAAATTATGAATCTGTGGATTAATTCACTGATGAAGTCAGAGCTCTCATGAGCCAATCACTTTCCAAAAGCCATTCAGCTGGCAAATAAGCCTTTAGCATATAACTTTAGGGAACTTCTTTTTAAAATCTAAAACGTAAGACAAGGAAGTTTATTGCAATAAATGCATCCACCAGAAAAATAGAAAGAATACAAATGAACAATGTAATGAGGAACTTCAAGAATTAGAAAAATAAGGGGCTGGAAAGATGGCTGCAGTTAAGAATACTTAGAGGACCCAGGTTCGGTTCCCAGCACCCACATGATGACTAACAACCGTCTGTAACTCCAGTTCTAGGGAATCTGATGCCCAATGCTGGCCTCTGTGGACATGTATGGGTACACATACAGTCAAAATACTCACATAAAATGTTTTTTAAAATTAAAAATTAGGGCTGGAGAGATGGCTCAGCAGCTAAGAGCACTGACTGCTCTTGCAGAGGACCTGGCTTCAATTCCCAGCACCCACATGGCAGCTAACAAACCATCTGTAACTCCAGTTCCATGGGATCCATTGCCCTCTTCTGGCCTTCATAAGTATTGCACAACTTGGGTGCACTTACATACATGCAGGCAATACACTCATACACATAATAATAAACAAAAATAATAAGTAAAATATTTTTAATTGAAAATTAAAAAGAAAAGAATTAGAAAAGCAAAAATAAGCACAAACCCCAAAATAGGACATGTAAAGAAATGATGATTAGAGTAGAAATAAATCTAAACTGAAAAAATAGAAAAAAGATCAGTGAAACAAAGAATTGGATTTTTTAAAAAAGATAAACAAGGTAGAAAAACACTAATGAAAAAAGAAAATCCATATAATGAAAGAAGAGGTTTTGTAAAGTGTCATAGGAAACTATTAAGAACCAACATATGCTAAAATACTGAAAACCTGGAGAAATAAATCCATTTCTGAATGCATACAACCTACCAGAATTGAATCAAGAAGAAATAAAATAAGTAAGCAAACCAGTAATAAGTAAGTAGCTCTCTTCTTATTAATCCTACACAAAAATCTAGCTCAGGGACTCTTTTACAGCTTAAATTCCACCCAATTCTTTATGGCAAAATCATACATAATTAAGATTAATTTCAACCTAGCTATCATATACACTTGAGGAGCGTGCAGCCTTAGAAAAACTTATAAGCTCTCTGATTGGTATCCTGCTGAATTGTAATCATGAACTTCAGGTGAAGTGATGTTACATGGTTTTCCTTAGTTGACCAACCCCCTCCTTGTTCTGCAATTTGGTATGATTTACAGAACTACTGCTTCTTATTCCTGTGTACCTATTCCCTCTTAGCCAACACCTATCAAGCTTTGGCTCTGACCTGCTAAATTTAAACTCTTCTCACCAAGTTTGAACCCAATGGTTAGTTCTTAATGCCCATATTCTTGACTGCCAGCAGTTACCAGAGGTGAGAACTTCTTCCTCTGCAATTCACATGCATCATTCATCATTTGCTTCCAGAACACCATTCTTTCTAGGTTTTACCATCTCACTGGATAATCCTTCTCAGGCTCCCTTGTTGCTTCTTCTGCTAGACAACCTGTGAACAGTATAGCTTTCCAGGACTTAGCTCTTTCTTGTCTTGTATGGATCAGTGGCCTTGCCCCTGGTAAGATCATTGAATCTCATCGCTTCAGTGTAATTTCTTTGCACACAGCTTCCAAATTTATATCCCTGCCTAAGACATCTCCTCTGAAATCTAGACTACTAAAGTCACTTGCCTACATGACATCATTATTTGGATGTTCACTTAGAGTCTAATCTTTAATTTCAGTCTAAAACTCAACCCTGATACTTCTCACTAATCATATTAGAAAATGGCTCTATCATTCTAGTTTCTCAGCCTAAAACCCTGGAGATATGATATTTAAAATTCCTCATTATTTCTCTTTTATTTATAGAGTCATAATTTTATAAGAATCAAAGAACTTTACCTTAAAAATATTTATTCAGAATCTGATGACTTTCTGTTACTTCCAGTGCCGCTGTTCTTGTCTAATGATCTGGCTCTCTCTTTGTGGCTTTGCTATCCATTTACAACAGAGCAGCAGCAAGGGAAAATCCTTTTCAGTATAAGTCAAATTATATCGGTTGTGAAACCCCCTATGCTGGCCTCACTCTACCAAGTAGAAACCAAATCTATCTACTCTTCTTGTTTCCAAATTACACTTAAAAACTGCAGTAATCAAAACAGTATAGCATTGGCATAAAATTAGCTACATAAGCCAATGGAACAGGACAGAACACTCAGAAAAACCCTCAAGCATGTATGGGAAACTAATTTTCAGGAAGGACACCAAAAAACACAATAGGGAAAGGATGGCTTCTTCAGTGAATACCAGAAGCAAACCTGGATGTCTTGAAACCAGACCCTTGTCTTACACGATACACAAAATCAACCCAAAATGTATTAAAGTCCTGAATGTAAGACTTGAAAAGATAAAACTCCTAGACGGGGGTAGTGAGATGGTTTGGGGGTTAACAGTACTAGCTGCTCCTGCAGAGGACACAGGTTCTGTTCCCAACACCCACATGGTGACTAACAACTGCTTGTAACTCCAGTTTCAGGGGATCTGATGCCCTCTTCTGGCTTCTGCAGGCATTGCACATACAGGTATACTTACATGCCAATAAATAAATAAATAAATAAATAAATAAATAAATAAATAAATAAATAAATAAATAAAATCTCCTAGAAGAAAACATCAAGAAGTTTGTCCTTGTCGTTGCCCTCAGTGATGATTTCTTTTCTTTGCTCTACATGTCACATGAAAAGTTGAGGCAACAAAAGCAAAGCAAGCAAACAGGGCCACATCAGACGAAGAAGCTCTCCACAGCAAAGGAAATAAAAGATGAAAAGAGAGTCCATAGATTGGAAGGAAATACTTGCAAACAATATATCTTACAAAGTCTAATATTCAAAACACAAAAGGAACTTACAAAACATAGCAAAAGATCAAACAAGCCAAATTTAAAAATGGACAAATGACCTAAATAGGCATTTTTACAGACGATAAACAAATGCCTCAAAATCACTTACCCTAAGACAAATATAAACTAAAACTAAAACAAGACATTGCCTCACATCTGTTATCAAAAAACGACAGATCAGTGCTGCTGAGGGTGTGGAGACTGGGGAATGTTTGCATAGTGTTGGTAGGGGTTAAACATAGTAGAAATACATCAAAAAATTAAAAATAAAAATGCCATATGACTCATCAGTTTCTCTACTGAATGTAAAACCAAGGAAATGAAATTAACAACTTTCATTGCAGTGCATGCAATCCCATCTTCACTGCATCATCATTTACAACAGATAAGTACACAACCCATGTCCATTACCTTTCTATTGCTGTGATAAAAAACACTGACCATAAAGGGTTTATTTTGTTTACAGCTCATAGTCCATTATCAGAGAAACTAAGGTAGGAATTCAGGGCAGAAACCTAGAGCACAGACCCTGGAGGTATACTGCTTATTGACTTGCTCCTCTGGCCCAGACTCAGCCTGCTTTCTTATACAACACAGGATCAATTGCCCAGGGGTGGTACTGTCCACAGTGGGCTGGACCCTCCCATATCACTCAACAATCAAGAAAACGCCCCATATAGATGGCTACAGGACAATCCAATGGAGAAAATTCCTCAACTGAGGTTCCATCTACCCAGGTGTGTCAAGTTGATAATTCAAGCTATCCACAACTGACCTCTTGTCAACCTGACACACAAACACATCACTGTTAAACCACAGCCTTTCCATTTCTTATGCCCAAGATCTCATGTTAATATTAATATTACAACATGAAAACAGTACAATTTTAAAAGTCACACAGTCATTAAAAATTCAAGTATTTTAAAAGCTCAGAGTCTCTTTAAAATAATCCAAACTCTCTCAACTGTGGGCTCCTATAAAATCCAAAGTAACGTGCATACTGTTTTATTTCAAAAGGGAAGAACTGGGCACATTTAAGTAGAACCAAAGCCCAGTGATGTATCTCAGTGTTAGACATCTGGGATTCAGTCATGATCTTCTGGCCTCCAAACAGCTTGGGAAGTTCCATTCGTTGGCTCTGCCATCCATAGCACACTCAGCTTGTTTCATAGGCTCAGGCAAGCTCCACTCCATATCCACCATTGCTATTTGTGGTCGGTCATCCCATAGTCCTGGAATTTCAGCATGCTGGAGTCTCTACTGAAACTGAGGCTGCATCTTCACCAATGGGCTCTCCTGATCTCTCAAGGTGTAAATCTCAGATTGTCTCCATGACCCCTTCATGCCTTTAACACCAGTACCATGTAGTAGATGCTTTATACATTACCAAGTCCTGCTTCCAAATTGAGATTGAGGCTCAGGCCCCCTCTGGACCACAGTTTCTGTGTGCTGACCCTGAGTAAATACTTCCCAGAAGATTCCACCTGGACGATGCTGGACTCTTGTTACTCACAGCTGATCTTTCAGTCCCAACTAACCAGCATCAATTGTCCCAGTAAAGCAAAGGTTTCACTTCAGTGGTTCTTGGTCTCTTGTCAGAGTGATCCTTCAGTGCCAGCTAACCAGAAACCACAGATCTCAATTCAAAAGATTATATAAACAGACTCGATAGTCTTTGTGCGCCTTGAAACTTCACAAGTCAGGCATCCATCATCCACATTTCTCTTCAATATAACTGTTCCAAGCTCCTCAGCAAAAACTCACTAAGCTCTGAGCACTCAATGGTTTTTCCAGGCCAACGTTCTAAATGTTTCCACAATCCTCCCCCAAACAACATGGGCACGTCTATCACACTAATACCCCACCATCCTGGTACCAGCTTCTGTCCTAGTTACTTTCTATTGCTCTGATAAAACACTGAGCAAGCCAACTTAGGGAGGACCGATTTTATTTGCCTTATAGCTCAGAGTCCATCATCAAGATAAGCCAAGGCAGGAATGAAGGTAGGCTGTTGGACCCCATGGAACTGTATATATATAAAATTAAAGATCCAAATACATGTGACTATCCAATGGAATGTTAGTCACCATTTAAAAAGGAGATAGTTTTGTTTATGAAAAGAAGGATGAACTTAGGAGGCATTATGCTAAGCAAAATAAGCCAGATATAGAAACACAAACACACCATGATCTTATATACATTTAGAATTTTTTTGTTTTTTATTGAAATTCTGCAATTTTCATATAATATAATTTGATAGTTTTAGATCCCCTTACCTATCCACATCTCTCCTTCTTGCCTCCACCCAATTTTATATATGCCTATTGTGTCTCCAAATGTCCTTCAGTGTGGGTCCATCCACTGGACCCTGGTTAACCTGTCAAGAATCCCATAGTTGAAAAAGACTGTCTCTGCACACCCCCCCCAGCAGCCATCTGTTACCACAATATCCTTAGGTGGGCCTGGAGCATCTTACTCTCTTCCTCATGTCTATGCTGCAATTTTGTTGTTGTTTGAGCTTGCACAGGACTTGCACATGCTGTCACCATTGCTGTGAGTTCATAAGAGTAACTGCCCAGCTGTCTGACTCTGTTTCTTTGTGGTCATACACCATCTCTGGCTTTTACAATCTTTCTACCCTCTCTTTTGCAATGATACGTGAGCCTTGGGGGGAAGAAGTTTGATAGAGGTGTCCTATTCAGGGATAACCACTCTGCAGCCTCTTTCTCTTTGCCCATTGGCCAGTTGTGGGTTTCTGTGTTAATCACCATCTACTGCATAAGGAAACCTCTCTGGTAAAAGTTGAGATGCGTTAATCGATGTGTATGACAGTAAGTCATTAGGAGTCTTCGTAATATGATAACTACTTAGTAGAAAACTAGTATTGGATTCTCCTCTATGTCCTGTGACCAGGTATGGATTCCATCATAGGAAGTGGGCCTTAAGTCTAATTAAAGAGTGGTTGATACTCCTATAATATTCATGCCACTATGGCAGCAGTGGGCATATCATGCCAGGTCAGTTGTTACTGTGGTTCACAGGATTCACATCTGGGTAAGAGTCATGATCATTTTTTTCCTTCTGGCATCATGCATAGCACCTTCCATGACTATGAATGCTGGTCAGTAGATAAGAGGCTCTGAAGTCAGCATCACCTTGACTTTGCCTTTATTCTACAGCTTGTACATGTAGTGTCTTCAGCAATAGCATGTTACCGTCCAGTTCTGGTGGGTAACCAAAAGCAGGGGCAATGGCCAGTATTGTTTGAGGGTCTATGGGACCTCTGGCCAACATCTTCTAGAAATGAAACCCATTCCTGGTGTTGAGGGCTTTTTGGTTTTGGTTCATTAGCCTATAATACCTAGAAAGGGCAATGTCCTCCTGTTATAGGATAACTTTTTAAAATCTCTTTTTATAATGCATATGGACATACTTTAAGAAGATTCTATAGTGGGAGGTTTCCATACAGCTTTTTCTAAAGGCCTTTAGTATTATTTATCCCTCCCTCTACTCCCTCCTCTGTCCTGCCCTCCCCATCCCTCACCCCACTATGTCCCTACTCTAACGTTCCCCTTTCCCCCTTCATATCACTACACTCACACACCCCTCCCAGAAAACATCCCATATGGCAGTTTATTGGCTTATTTTATATTTTTCCCATGTGTATTTTTGTTGTTTTTCTTAAGCTTTTTTTCCTCCATAACACGATTTCTATGGAGGGGTGAGGGGGAGTGACTGGGTGGTCTACTGGTAGGCACACTCCTCTGCTGCCCTCCGCTGGCTCTGTGGAGTGACCTGGGGAGAATGGGGACACCCCATCATGCCTCCCTGAGCTTGTCCAGCTGCCTCTGCTCAGTGCCCTTCGACTCCGCTCTTTAATTAGGTTATTTTTTCAACGTCTAGTTTTATGAGCTCTTTGTATATTTTACATAGTAACCCTGTCAGATGTACAGCTGTTAAAGATTTTTTTCCCATTCTGTAGGTTGCCTCTTCCCTCAAATGATGTACAGAAGCTTTTTAGTTTCGTGTGTTCCCATTTGTAAGTTGCACTAAATGCTTGCACTATAGGAGTCCTGTTCAGAAAGTCCTTCCCTGTGCCTGTAAGTGCCAATGTATCTATATACTCTCCTCTATCTGCATCAGGTCTACCTGATTCAGGGTATCAGGTCTTATATTGAGGTCCTCAATCCATTTGGAATTGAGCTTTGTGCATGGTGAGAGACAAGGATCTAGTTCCTTCTGCACACCCTTATCCAGTTTGACCAGTACCATTTATTGAATATGCTGTCTTTCTGTAGTGTATATTTTTAGCTCTTTTGTCAAAAATCAGGTGAATGTAAATGTGTGGATTTAAATTTGTGTCCTCAATTCTATTCCACTGATCAGTTTGTCTGTTTTGATTACTGTAGCTCTGTAGTATAATTTGGGATCAGGGATGGAAATGCCTGCAGCAGTTCTTTATATTGCCTATCCTGGGTTTTTGTGTTTCTGTATGAAATTTGAGATTTTTTTTCAATTTCTGTGAAGAATTGTGTTGGTTATTGCACTGAATTTGTAGATTGCTTTTGATAGGATGACAATCTTCACAATATTAATCCTACTGATCCATGAGCATGGGAGATCTTGGCATCTTCTGGTATCCTCTTTAATTTCTTCCCTCAATATCTTAAAGTTTTTACTGTACAAGTCCTTCACTTCCTCTCTTAGGTCTTTTCCAAGCTATCCTATGGATTTTGAAGCTATTGTGAATGGGATCATTTTCTGGATTTCTTTTTTTTTTGTATGTTTGCTGTTGGTGTATTGGAAAGTTACTGATTTAGGGGTGTTTATTTTATGTCCTGCTATATTGATAAATATATTTATCATCTCTAGGAGTTTTCTGATGGAGACTTTAGGGTCCTTTATGTTTAGAATCATACCTACTGCAAATAAAGATCATTTGACTTCTTTCCAATTTATACCCCCATTATCTCCTTCGTTTGCTTTATTGCTCTGGCTAAAACTTCAAGTAGTATATTGAATAGGAATGGAGAGAGTGGACATCCTTCCTTGTTCCTGGTTTTAAGGGGAATGCTTTCAGTTTTTCTCCATTTAGTATGATGTGGGCTATGGGAGTGGTATAGTGCCTGTATTATGTTGAGGTAGGCCCCCTGTATGCCTAGGTTCTCTATGACTTTTATCATGAATGGATGTTGGATTTTGCCAAAGGCTTTTTCTTCATCTAATGAGATTATTCTGTGGTTTCTGACCTTGAACCTGTTTATGTGGTGGATTACATTTGTTGATATACTTGTGTTGAACCAGATGGTTCATCTCTGCATCTCTGGAATGAAACCAACTTGATTATGGTTGATTACCTCATTGAGCTTTATACCTGAGTGTGAGTTGACTCCATTGTGATCATTATTACCAGAGTCCTCGATCAGGGATGCACAACATGGTAGCATTGGGGTACAGAAGCACTGCCTGGCTTTTCTTTATTTGCTAACGTGTCAGATTGGGACTGTGGTGCTTGAGACTGATGTAGAGTGAACCTATCAAGGGTGACCCCAGCTAAGGAGTGAAGTGGGTAACAGGTTCAAAGAGTTGCAGCCTGAGAGGAAAGAATCAGTATTAAAGGAAGGAGAGGAAGGAAGGAAAGGAAGGGATGGGAAGCGGGGGAGGGAAGGGAGGGGAGGGAAGGGGAAGGGAGGGAAGGGAGGGGAGGGGAGAAGAGAAGGAAAAAAGGAAAGGAAGGAGGAACTGAGGAAAAAAAGAGAAAGTTAAAAAAAAAAACCTCTTCAGTGGGCAAATGTTGCTCTCTGCTTATTTTTAAAATCTCCTGAATATTCCTGGATGTTAGTTTAGGGAGATTTATGCTTCTCAGGTCATCCTTTGGACCTATCTTCAGAGCAATCATTGTATTTGGAGATATTGATTGTTGTAAGTAAACATTTACTAAATGTTTAGCTTAACCTAAAATATGTTAATGTATTTCCTTCACGGAATCAGATAACTACCTAATTTTGCAGAAAAAATTACTAGCATTTCTTCATTTCTTTAAGAATGATTTAAACTCAGCAGGCATCCCACCTCAGAAATAGCAAGGCATTTTTAATTTAAAGGGCTTTAGTGTGACATTTTAGACATTTTGAGAAGTGCATAAAAGATAAGGTTAGCCGACAGTGGGGATGCTTCACAGCATCATTACGCTGATAACTATTGGGGCCATTCCGTTTGCATGAAACCATTTGATGATGGCATTCAGAATCAAGTGATATTGTGTTTGGAACCATTTGTGCATGATATTTATTTTGTATAATAATACATATTTATGTTAATAACAGCTTAACAGGCTTTAGAGTTTAGCTTCCTCACATGTTCAATAACAAGTTCATGACTAATTCTGCAAGGTACACACATCCACAAAGGCTCCTAATCATATATGGAGTAATATTTTTGCCACAGCTTAGAGATTTCTGTGATGAAGTTACCAGATTTGGTGAACTAAAGCATAATACACTGAGTTAAATTTCAATTCAGATAAATAGTGAATCACGTTTTACAATAAACGAAACTCTAAAGTATGTATAGCATACTTATTCTTTAAAAGGTATCATTTAATGAATTTTAAATTTAACAGGAATCATATATTTTATCTAGCAACTCAACCCTCAAAAGATGAAGTCACCATCAACTTTTAAAAATCAACTGCAGAGTTGGGAATATGGTAATCCCGTCCCACAGTTGATAGGGGCAGGAAGATTACTAGTTTGAGGCCAACCTGGGCTGCATAGTAAAATCTTGTCTCAAAAAAGAAAAAGAAAAATATAAATAAACCATAGGTATTTTTTAATTAGTGCAAATATAATGTTATTTTACTTCAGAATTAAGATATTTAAACCACCTTGAGCTTTCAAAACTCCACCTTCAGCAAATCCATGCAGTTTGGATCTTGGGTGCTGCCAGAGAGGACTAGGAAAGATTCACTCCCTGCAAATTACAAGATTTACCTTGCACTGTATAGAGGAGTCTATTGAAAGCAAAAGGACTTGGATCCTTATGCAGAACTATCTATGTATTAAGTTTATATACATCTATAATATTATATGTATATTTACAAGAATGGTAATCCAGGCTATCAGATTGCATTGTAGAGCAACATGGGTCCCATCAATGTTGATGGAATCTGACCTTACCAGTGAAGTCACTCAAAGGAGGGGGCAGATACAGGTTACAGAGTGTCTAGATCAACTCCACCCTGGACGGTGTGAAGTCTCAGGATCTTCACAGGAGAAATTAGGAAGGAGCATTCATCATAGCTCATTGCTTGGGCTTCCAGACCACAATTCATTGACACCACTAAGAGCCAAATGGTGAGACTAACAGCAATTCAAAGCTTGCAGGTCAACTGACAGGAGGCTCTTTGAGCTTCCCCTCTCTTCCTTTCCATTTCTGGTGCCCTCCCAGTGTTCACCTAAGCCCCTACTTTCCTTTAGCATATGAGAAGAGGGTTGTGAAAGAAAATGACCAAGTCATATCTGGTTGTGTGATAAGCTAGTGATGCAGAGACTGATGCTGATTCTCTCATTGCTAATGAATGAACAGTCCTGTGTGTCAAGAAGGTGTCAAAAACATCTACCTCTGTGCTATTTGTGAGTGATCTGTGTGCTTCTTGCCAGCATTGTTCATAAACTAATGATTAATGAGAGGAAGGTACAGTCCATTGAGAACAAAGCCTTCCTTAGTAAAGCAGGAAAGTATTTGGCTTTCTGAAGCTGGAATGGCAGGAGAAGTCTCATTGTTTCTGCTGACTTTGGTGTCCAGCCAAGCCGGAGGTGCTGACTGTAGGCACATTGGCTCCACCTTTCCTTTGCTGCCCCATGTGCCCCAGCAATGATAGCACCACTGCACAAGCTGAAGCCGGACCAAAGAACAGTAGGGCTCTCCTTTGGCTTCCTTCTTCTTTCCTATTTTTAGATAACTTTGAATAACAACCCATTCCACCATTTATAATTCTTGATGAATAGCAAATGATTCTAATAGCATTGACTGTTCTTTTCATTTATTTTTTGAAGATGATTAGAAGTGAATAGCTATTACAAAGCCTTACCAGTCCTAAAAATTAAATCTCAGAATGTTGTGTTTCCTTAGACCCTGAGTAATTATTTCTATCGCTCTCTCTCTCTCTCTCTCTCTCTCTCTCTCTCTCTCTCTCTCTTTCTCACACACACACACACACACACACACACATACATACATACTTTCTTCTTTGCTAGTGGCAGTCTGTTTTGACTCCAATCAGGCTGCCCTATATTCAAGTTATTCTGAGACATGATGGATGAGCCTCTGAAATGTGTGATCTCCCCAGACATACCACTGAAACTGTTTAGGTTCAGATTTAGGTTCAGTGCCCATAACTTAACTTGCAACCATATTGTTTAAGAGCACGGAATACTGAAGCTTGCAGCTGGCAACAAATGATGCCAGTATAATTACAATGCTCTTTACTGAACAATCTATGAATTTCTAACCTGAAAACAGAATAACTGGCAGGATGAAAAGACTATTGTTTTTAATTATCTAATAATGAAACTTCTTATAAAATCCTCCAATCTGGGCATTTGAGGCCCTTTTCTGTACTTCTTTAGGTTTGAGTTTCCTCTTTGGCTTGTGTGTGTGTTGCTGGAGGTAGACCGTAAGGCACTGTACATGCTGGGTGAATGCTCTACTATTAAGTTACATCCAGGCCTTTTCAAACTATTTTGTGAGAGGGTCTTGCTAAGTTGTTCAGGCTGGCCTACAACTTGTGCTCTTCCTGACTCAGCCTCCTGAGTAGCTAGGTACTACTAGGTCCAGACTTCCTCAGTCACACTCCTAATAGCTCACCAACTATCCTTCATACAAATCAAAGAGGACCAGCTGTTTTTCTCAATTATGATGTCAGTTTTCTGCCCAACTAAATTTTGTTTCCTTGGGCCTAGAAAAGATTTTAGCCTCTTCATACTACCTCTTATCTCAATTGGTAAAATTTCAGTTCATCAATGAAGACATTTTAAATCTCTCTTTTAATCCACTCATCTCAAAAATGTTTCCTTTTTACAGTAATGTATCACGTGCTAAAATTTCATTCACGTTGCCCAATGTCTTGTGAAAAGACTGGTTCTTCTTTAATGTGGCTTTTTACTTATGTTATTTGGGGGATCCTCTTTGGACAAAAGAATATTAAATACAATTTATAAAATTAGGTTAAAAGATTATTTTGGAAATGACAGCAAATGATAGAGTAATTCCAAATCTCTACCTATTTATAAAAGCAGCAACACAATGGCAAAAAATAAAAGAATCAACAAGTATTTTAGAACTTTGGAAATTAAAAGCTTAAAGCAATACAGGGATTGCTCACTCATGAAAACTGCTGGCTTCTTCATGAGAACATTAAGTTTTGTGAGACTTTAACTTACTCTAGTCCCATTTTCCACTTGACATTAACACACTCACACACTCCCAATAAGAGTAAAAGCAGACCAGAAGGGGCTGCATTAGCCAAGAGTTATTATCATTTATTCTGACCAGTGTGGCTGGCTCATAGGCCTGTGCATAATTCACTCACCACAGATCACCCTTCACTCTGAACTTGCAATAGGCAGTGGGTGGGTAAGGGCAGGAAGCCAAGGTGAGCGGATCATTGAAGTCGTATGCAGGCAAATATTTTAGTTGCAGCTGTCAGTGCAACAAATAACCTTTGGAACTAGAAACAGACTATTCAAAGATCTTAGAAGAGAGAGATTTTGACAGGAATTCTAAAGACTTTGTAATGTTCTTAGGACTCTAGAAGGAAACATCATGTTCAGAGCTGTGTACACACTCAGGAAAGATCTGAGAAAACACTAAGGTCTCAACTCTGACAACCTTGACTTTCTGTACATGAAGAAAATAAAGGCTTAGGCAGAGTTGTACAGTGCCTGGGGAATCAAAGACATACCTCACTAAACACATCAAAGAACCCTGAAAAGACAGTTTTTGTTGTTCTGAGCATTCAAGGAAATCTCTGATTATTAGTTGACCACCAACAAAACTGAATACTTTAGTGGCCACACATGAGCAAGAATGCAACTTTACAAACAACTATACAAAGGAAGAAGAATAAGTCTTAGGAAAAAGAAAGCACGTGATTGCTAAAACTACCATATCATTACATTGAAAATATCTCAATTTAACCAAAGCATTCATGAAGCATACAAATAAAATACTTAGCACAGAAGAAAATAGTCATAGAAGATTGAGTGTAAAAAAAGACAGTGAAAACGGCTTTCCTTATCAATAATTACATTAAGCATAAGTTGATTAGCCTCTTCATCTAAAAAGCAGAGATGGCAGAACTAATTTTTAGTGGTCTAATTATTTGTCATCTAAAAAAATCATAATTTAGATTCAAAGATACAAATAACTTGGAAGTAAAAATATGAAAATGGATTTCAATGCAAACAGCAGTCCAAAAAAAAGGCTACAGTATTTATGTAAATATCAGACAACAAAATTAAGACAAAAATTATTAGGGAAGTTTAAAAAAGCATGGTAAAGGACTGCTCCATCAAGAACGTATAATTATTGTAACCAATTATATGTGACCAACAGCAGCCAAATCTATGCTGCCAAAATTGATAAAAGAGAAAAATGTTTGTACCATTCAATAGTCCACTTTTAATAATGCATTTTAAAAAACTAGACAGAAAGTAAAGGCAAGAACAATGGTATGAACCATATATTTTCAAAGCCACACACAGTACACTCCACGCAACAGCAAGACCACATTTTGTCCATTGTTCATGTGATGTGCTCTAGGGTAGACTGAGCTAATACAAACAAGGTTTCATAAACTTAAAAACATTTAAATTGTGAAAACTATGATCTTTGTACATACTGGGATAAAATTAGAAATCATTAGGCAACAAAAACTAAAATTTAGTGTCTACATACAAGAGCATCATGTTTATTGAATGCATTCCCTCTCACATCCTCCTGATCTCCCCTTTCTCCCCTCTTCCCCACTCCACCCCATTAGTCCTTTTTGTTCCCCTAAGCAATTTGGCTTCTACTTTCATGTCATACATACATATGAGATGTTATGTATCTATATAAAATAAAGGAACTATATATAAGAGAAAAAAATTAAAATTTAGAAAATACTTTGAGATGGACAAAAATAAAAACAATATACTCAAATTTATGGCATGTAGCTAAAGCACTTCTCAGAAATTTATTTAAACAGAAAACTGCAAAAAATCTAAAATCAATAACCTAAACTCCTCTAAGAAAAATAGCTTAAATGGTAAACAAAATCCAAAAAAAGAAAAGAATATAAAAATCAGAGCAAAAAAAATAGGCAATAGTCATAAACAACTTTTTAAAAATGAACAACAAAACCAAAGTTTGTCCTTCAAAAGTATTAATTAAATTGAGGACTCTTATTTGACTAAAGTATAAAAGAGAAAGGTCACAAATTATTAAAATCAGGAACAAAAGCAAGAAGCCTTTTTTTATCCTAAAGAAACAAAACCTATTACCAGAAAACACTATAAATATTTTAGATCAAAAATATTAGATGACTTAGATGGAATGGAAAACTTCCTAGCAAGATATAAGGCACTATCATCAACTCAAGAAGAAACAGAAAATAAAACAGGCATAAAACAAGTTAAAAGACTGTATCAGCAACAATAAGGTTCCCCAACAAAGAAAACTCTGGGACTATCAAGCAGAAGACTTAACTGGTAAAATTTACCAAATATTTAAAGAAAATTTTGTATAAATTCTTCTTGAACTCTTCCAAAACATAAAAAGAGAAACTTAATTCAGTCTCTCAAGTAACTATTACCTAACATCAAAGCTATATAAAGACATCATTAGTAAAACAAATAACAAGGTCTGGAGAGATGACTCAGCAATTAAGAACACTGGTTGCTCTTGCAAAGGAACTGAATTCTGTTTCCAGCACCCACAAGGCAACTAACCACCATCTCTTAACTCCAGTTCCAGGGCATCTGATGCCCTCTTCAGGCCTTTATGGGCATTGCATTCACATGGTGCACCTACATACATGCAGGCAAAACACTCATAGACATTAAATAGAAATTAAATGTAACTTTAAATAAAGAAAAAGAAGTCACAGATAAATATACCTTACAGCTGCAAAAATCCTCAATCAAATAGCAGCAGGTCCAATACAAAATTTGTCTTAGGAATACAGAGTTGATTCCTGCATATTTTTTTTTCAATAGTCAAAAACAAGACTGCAAAAAGAACTTAATTGAAGGACACATTCTTTCCAATTTCAAAACTTACCGCAAACTTACCACAAACATTGTGATACCAGTGTACAAATAGGCATACAGATCCATGAAATAGAATTCAGAGCTAGAAACAAACTCATAAAACTATGGTTTCAGTGTGGGTGTCAAGGCATTTGTTGGAGAAAGAGTAATCAGGTTAACAAATAGTGCTGAGCAACTGAAATCCACATGCAGAAAGATGAGCATAGAACTCCTGCTGCTCATCATGTAAAAAAATTTACTTGGTATATCATGGACCTGTGTCAACGAATGAGAACTATATTCAGAAGAAATATTAAACATCAATCCTGGGATAAAATATAACACCCAAACTATGCCTAACAAAAGAAACAATAAACAAATAAACAAATAAATAAATAAATAAATAAATAAATAAGTCTTCATCAAAATTTAAAAGTTTGTGCGAAACAACAATTCCAAGATGAAAAGACAGGTGACAGAATAAAAGAAAATATTTGGAAATTATGTACCTGATAAGAGTTTAGTATGCAAAATATACAAAGACTCATCACAAGTATGCAATAGAAAGAAAAAGGATGCAACTTAAAAATGGCCCAAAATTTTTAATAGACTTAATTTCTCCAAAATTGACACACAAATGGCTAATAAGCAAAAGAAAAGATGCTATACATGATTAGCATCAAATGAAAAACACAATAAGATATCACTTCACATCCACTAGTTTGGCTATAGTTTGTAAAAATGGAAAATGACCACTGTTGGCAAGGACATGAAGAAACTGAACACCTCATATTGCTGTAGAAATGTGAAATGTTGCAGCTACTGTGGAAAACAACTTTTCATTAAACCTTTAAATACAGTTTATGAACAATTCCACTCTGAGCTATATACCCCAAAATCAGAAACATATTTATACAAAAACCTATGCACCAATATTCATGGAGTCACTATTCACAATAGTCAAAATATGAAAACAACTCAAAGGTTCATGAAATAAGTTCAATACACTGAACTAAGCCATCAGCATCAGGAAAGCCGTGCCACAAAGTAAAGCAAAGGCCACCTTGAAAACACTGTGCTAAGTGAAAAAGACACATGAGACCATACGGCTCCATTTGTATGAAATACTCAGAACACTCAAGTGCGTAAAGAGGGAAATGGCTGTCAGGGGAGTGGGGTGGTGAGGGGGGGTAGTCTCTAGGGTAGAGTTTCCTCCCTGGGCTGATGGAAAGGTTCCAGTATTAGATAGTCACGATGATTGCAGAGCCTTGCAAAATTTCAGTACCACTCTGTTCATTTTAAAATGGCTTCAATGGCCAATTTATGGAAAAAAAAATGAAATAGAGTACTTTCTGAAAAAGAAAGTTTAAATCATAAAAAAGAATACTTTTTAAAACTGTCAAGTACTATAAGATTCATATGTAGAAAAATAACTATGTACATACCTATTATATTTTTTAATATTTACATGTCATCTACATATGAACTTTATAGTATCATTTATCTATAAAATTATACTAAGTCTCTAGTATAAAATTAATTTTCCTACATTTTAATTTGCATGTTCTATGGCAGTCTTTCACAATAAAAATTTTGTAACATTACTTTCTACTATAATATGAACAGAAATATTCAATCTTTCTAGTATGAGTGATCAAAATGTTTTGTTATTAATAATTGGAGTGAATTAAACATATAACTGTACACATAGCATACTGCTTAGAGCATTCATTAATTTTCTGCTCTATAAGGAATAACTTCTGTTAAATCTTATTTCAAATTATTCCAATCAAAAAGGAAAAGAATGTATGGCATGTTTTAACTGAACTCAGTGAATTTTGAGATTTTTCAGTATAGGACCTCTATGAGGTAAAGCAGTTCTGTTTTGCCAGAAAACCAGTGAGAACCTAATATACAGTCAGCCCAGGGCTGCTGTGGTTTCAAACTATGTGTGGGAAACACACCAAAAAATCTCATTACTAATGACTAAGTACAAAGTTTTTTTCTTGTTGTTCCCTAAACAATGCAACTGTTTACATAGCATTTGCCTTTTATTAGGTATCTAAGCTGTCTAGAATTGACTAAAAGTGTACAGGAAGATGTGTGCAGGTTCTATACAGATACTGTGCTATAAAGGGGACCTTAGCATTCTCAGACTGTGGTATTTGTGGAGGGTTCTGGAATCAATCCTCCATGGATCCTGGGAAGAAAGTATATAGGATATGAATGCATCTGCTCTTTGGAAGGCTTTCTACATGCTCACTTCTTGGTCTATGCATCTTGCTTGATCTTTTCAACTACCCAGGATTGTCTTGCTCTAGGACTAATTTTTCTTTGAGAGTTGTTCAGTCACAGACAGGTGCAAGGGTAGCTTCAATCTCCTAGCAAAACTCCACACACACTCCCTAAGATCCATTTATACTCTGCTTGTACAAATCCAGATCTGTCATTTAATAACTGTGTGTGTTTGACCCAGTAACTTTAACTTATCCAAGATTCATTTCCTGAACTATAAAATAAACACTGTTATATCCACATCATTGTACTGTTATGTAGAGGCCATGAAATAAATCACATTAAGTACAAAGCATGCTGCCTTGCTCATAATGGGTACTCACTAAGTGACAGCTATTACTATTGTTGACTTTAATCCTTATGCTATATTTTATATGTTATAGCCTCCAGGTTGATTTACTCAGAAATCTATTACGCACTCTGAGAGTAGAATCTATTACTTTATTCCACTATGTGACAGTTGTACTTAACACAGGGTTCTTGACATAGAATAGTTGCTTAGTAAACACTAAACAACTATACTGGCAGAGTTGAGACAAAACTCTCCTACATATAGCAATTGTCTTCAGAAGAGTGCAGCCTGGCTTTCCAACAGCAATTGTTCCACAAAAACCTTCCATCTCAGTGGGTCTCTCCCTGGAGTGGTTGGCCGCATACTGGATGCCATTTGTTCCCAGTTACTGATCCCGTTTTCCCCATTTACTAGCTGTCCATCCTGAACAAATGACATTATGTTACATTCCCATACCTCAATCTTATCTGTAAAGTGGGGATAGTAAACATTTCTATGTAATGGAGTTTCCATAGGGTAAATATATAAAATGGGTTTAATACATAAAATAAGCAAAGATTCACAGGGAAAAATGTTCTGTTATCACCACCATACTTTTCTTACACTGTGGTAGAAGTTGGATTTTCAGAGCTCACTAAGGACTACCAAATACTATTCTCTTGTAGTACCTTTTAGAACAGTCCTTCCTGTTGTTTTTCCATTTCTCATGTCTCACACTCCTCACAGTCCATCCTCTGTTCACTATCTCCTCTAAGACCCACCTATAGCACATGAGGCTCCTTGCTGCCTCTTTGCATTCGTGCCAGCTCTCGAGGCTATTTGCTTACTTTTGAAATTCTTCACTCTCGACACCTGAACAAACTTTAGATTTGGTAGGATAAGCTGGATAGGAACTCATCCAAGAAATTTAATGAGAGGACTTAGCAAAAGCAAACAGACCACTTCAAACTAATGCTCACCATATGTAACTGTGTGTTTTTCCCCCAGAGTCTGGAAATAGAAACATGATTAAGAGAAAAACCTGAGTATCTGTGCAGAAGATGTCTGCAATATGGGTTTAGTTTCAAACAGCATGCTAATATGTGGCTCCCTTTTCAACAACTGGTAGTTTAAGAAAGTAAAGCATCATATTAATTTACAAAGCTAGTATTTTCTTTTTTTAAATTTTACAAAAACTTTATTGAGAATTTCATACATGTATATAAGGTGTTTTGATCAAATCCATGCCCACTTCCTCCCCTCCAACATCCCCCCCTCTGAAGAGGTAACCCTAAAGGATTAGATACAAACTCCCAAATACTTCTGACATTTTTGGCCTTTGGAACAGAGTATGTTGCTAACAGGCCCAATGACATTTTGACTTTTAGCCAAGAACCTGGCTACATTTCTTTGGGGTCTTTTTACCCTAACTTCCTAGCCAATTCCTATCTCCCAGTCTTATCACCCCATCCTCTGAAGGGGTTACCCAAATTGCCAATAGGGATAAGGACACAGACCTCTTTGGCTTCTTCCATGCTGAACAGGGACGCAGGGTGAGGCAACTGGAATACCCCTTCTGTGGGTCTATCTAAAAGACTCCCAAATTACATAACTCTTGTCTCTAAGGGGAGAAGACAGTCCTTGAATCATGAACAGGAGAAGTGAAGGGGAAATGAAGGCAAGAGTAATTAGCATTACAAGTTCTAGACAGGGAACTAGAAAAAAAGTCAGAACAGGGCAATTTTCAAATTTTCATATGAAGGTCCCTTGGAGTTTCTTGACAAAGGCTTCCAAAAGCATCCCTCTATTGGGTTCTTCCTCAGTTTTCTTTTAGGGAGGAAAAGAAAGTCTTTGAGTCATGAATAGGAGATGTTTACAAGTTCTAGACCGGGAACTAGAAAAAAGTCAGAGCAGGGCAGTTTTCAAATGTTCATATGAGAGTCCACTGGAATTTCTTGACAAGGGCTTCCGGAAATATCCATCTATTGGATACCTCCTCGTTTTTTTTGTTGTTGTTGTTGTTTTTTGTTGTTGAGCATCATCTTATTAAAAGGACCTGGAATTTAAAAGGATTTGGTGCTAGGAGCCACATATGAGGGAAAACATATATCATTTGTTTTTCTAAGTCTGTATTACTTCACTTAGTATAACAATGGATCCAAATCTAGTATTTTCTTATTCTATAGCAAAGGAGTTATTCCCAAACAGTGCAAAGCTCTCTCATTCCTTGAACTTATTTTTTCCTTTGACTTTGGTAGATCATTGATCCACACAAGCCCTAATGAATTCCTTCAGTTGTCTAACTTTGGGGTTCAGAATTTCTATTAACTAAAACTTCTTTTCAGTTTTTTATATTTGTTTCTAGTAAATTTCAGGGAAAATAGCTAAAGCCCCATCTGTCCTCCCCATCTTTCAATCTTAGAATTATGTCTTATTTTATTCATCTCTATGTATGTTAATGTTTAGGTACCGAAATTGCGTGTGGCAAAAAAAATGTAGTCTTACCTAGTTTTCTGGCAATAGGCTAGCTGAAAGGGTGGGCAATGCTGACACGTACTGTGATTTGTGAGTTGGATACTTCAAGTCCACTGTTGGCATCAGAGTGATCTGAAGCACACACACAGAATGTTCCAGTGTCTCTATGCTCCCACATTCATTTACTGACTTACCATGAGCAAATCACTGGCTTTTGTAAGCTCTGGCATCATTTATTAGGAAGATAAATGAGAGTAATTAAGCTTCAAGGCCATAAGTGCTGAAACTTTTTTGGAATTAGTGTGCTATTAAGATGACGGAGTGCCTGGCTCTGCCCAGGTGAGTGGCACTCTTTCACCTCCAGCTCTGTTTCTTAGTATGACCCCTGCTGGCCTCACTAGTCAGGCACCTTGCTTCCATGAGCTAAATAAAGCCCTCTATCAGATGGACAGCCAATATGTGGTTACCAGCCATTCTTAGATCCATTAGCGTCAATCTAGCCAGGTGATAAGCATTGCCTTTTCATTAGTGCTGTTAGTCTCCTCACTTTGGTAGCTAGATTCAGATCGTTATTTCAAGAAACTAGTAGTTATCTCTTTCTGCAAAGTAGACAGAAGTTTGTGGAGCTTTTGTCTTAACAATAGAGCAAACTTAGGATTTAGTCATTTAAAATGCAAAAACAAAACAATTAAGAAGATGATCTAAATATAATGTATGATCTAAATATAATGTATGAAATGACCAAAGAATAAATAATATTTTAAAAGATCAAGTTTAACTTTTTGCAAATGATATGAATTAAATACTCAAACATCTTAGGTTTCTTGAGAGAAAAATATCTTGGATATAATCAATAACTCTAAACAGGCCTAGAGAAATAAATTTGACTTAAAAATTTGACTTTTAAATTTGTTCCTAAATACCTGTGCAATTTAGCACAGAAAGGTTGTGTATGCTCGAGTCACTGGGCTGGTAAATCAGAATCACTGGGTGTTTGTCAGCATGTACAATCAAAAGACTGCTACGCCTGGTGCTCTACCTTGTTTTCTGGGCCAGGGCCTCTCATGTGAAACCGCACAGACATTTGTTTTTTCATTTCAGGTCTTTTACATGATGAAACATTTTGGTGTGCACAGAATATGTTCCTTCCAATAAAGTGACAAACATTTTCACAATGCTATTTTTTTCAAAACATGAGTGGTTTGAGTATATAAAGAAAATGTCAAATGAGACATTGCAACATCTTTTACTGGAATAAAAAGTTGTAAATTTCAACAAAACAGAAGGTCACCCTACAGAAGCATCATTATTCTTGGTTAAATAGGGCAGTCTAATTCTATTCTTCATGCTTAAAAAATAATTAACTTTATTAGTCACATTTTCATATACTTTTCTTCCTTCTGCCTCACTTCTAAAAGATTTGTTCTTATTTTGGATAAGGAGAAATGAAGAATTTACATTTGGGTTCAGGGAAGACCATCCTTAACAGCCTCATTACCAATTTCCCAAATTTTACATTCTGATCGTAAGAAACCTCTCAGTGATCCGAGATACTGTACACTGAAGTTTAATTTATGGGAATTATATATTTCAGTCTCATTATTATTATTCCTCTTAACCAATTTTACAGAAAAATTCACAGAAGTCTGACTTTCATGGTACTTTGTGCCCTTTGTACAGAAAGTGAACTTCAAAACGTAGGTATATCAGGATTTAGATTCTGAAGTATCTGCCCTTTTTGAATTTAATTATGTGTACTAGAACATGAAGGAAGAAAGGAAGGGATGAAGAGAGAAAGAGGCTCAGGACAAAATTAGAATGGAAGAAATCCATATAAAATTTTTCAGAATAAAAGAAGCCAGAAAAACAATAAATAATAAGAGATTATGCAATTGCAATTATTTTCAAATGTAGTGTTAGTCCTGACTTACTTCCTTTCCAATTTCATCATAGGTTTGAGATTAAGGAAAATCAGCAAGATTGAGAAAATCAGCAAGGCATAGCTCCCACTCAGCCCCTCACAGCCTCCCCTCAGCTTTGAATTTTTAAACATACCTGTTTTTATCGCCAATTGTGTTAGCTCATCAAGTTCAAGACCAAATCATCTTTGCAGTCTTTGCTATTATGCAGGAAAAGAGCTTCCTCAGTATGTCATTAAGAGTTCTCTAGAACAAAGACAGGGAGTAGAATGCTCCCAACTCACAAGAACACTTCCGCAGACCCATGGTGGCTATGTGCCTACCTTATCTTCTCCACAGCAGTGGAGTGCTTCCAGACGGTCCCCTAGCACCTGCAGCAGCAGGACTTCAGAACATGCTAGAAATGGTTTTCTTCCAAACTGAGCAGAGGAGAACTCTAATGAGGATTATAGGTATAGTTTTTTAAGTCACATAATAACCCAAGCACTTTGTACTTCCAAGTTCCTACTTTCATCCCCTACAGTGTAGTCATTATTCCTTTAAAACTTATTGGTGAAATTTAGCCCCTTATTTTTGGAAAATTTCCATGACTTTATTCCCATCCACAAAATTTTGCTGAGGAGCAAAAAGAAGACACCAGTAAAAAGTAGCTGGTGCCTCCTAGGCCAGCACCTCAGCACACAGTATTCTATAAGCAGTGTTAGAATTCAGGGTGAGAAGGTGACAGGATAAAGTAGAAGTGAAATGTGACCTCAACAGATACAGATAACTTTATTAGCTACTAGAGGCACACAGCCTTCCCACCTATATGGAGGTTGGAGCATCTGGGTTGGGGGAGGTATGAGATATATAGGTGGACTCAGAAAAGGGGGCATGCCTTGCCAGAATCCCAGAAGGTAGGGCAGGCATTTTTGGGTGGTATCCTGCTCCTCCTTTGGGATCAGGAAAGGAGCAATAGGAAGTTCTGGTAGGGGATTTGATAAGGAACGAGATAAGGAACTAGACTCATAAGAAACCAAATGTCCTTCACTGGGAACCTTGTATTCTGAAGATGTATCTCCCTTCTGGAGTAGGAGGCCCAGTGAACAGATGGTCAGTTCCTTCAATCATGTTAGGCTGATTTTCCTTCAAGCAGAACTATACCTTCCACGTGCATTTTGGTGAATTTCATTTTAACCATTCTTCTTTTCAAAAATATTTTATTATTTTTATTTTATGTGTATGAAAGTGCCTGCATGTATGTAAGTGCACCCGTGTCATGCAATGTCCACGGAGGTCAGAAGACACCATTGGATCCCCTGGAATAGGAGTTAGTGCTGGTTGTTAGCTGCGATGCCGGGACTAGGAACTGAACCCAGGTCCTCTGCAAGAGCAGCCAGTGCTCTTAACTGCTGAGTCACCTCTCCAGCCCCCACTTTGACCAATCTTTAGTGCTGTGCTATTGAGAATACTTTTTCAATGGAAGTGCTCCACAAAGGATTTGTTTGCTTCATGTTCTTCAGCATCAGATCATATTCCTAGGAATAGGCAGGCACGAGTGCTTGTGTCACATTGCTTCCCAGCATTTAAGCACCAAAAATATACTTGCAAATAAATGAACAGTAGCTTAGATCTTGGAAGTTACTGAGCATTTACAGGTCTCATCCGGTAAATTCAGTCTCTACAGTAAATAGTCCCTATCCCATTGTCTAATTGGTGGGTTATAATTTGGAACAGGAATTTTGTGCTTTTTTATTAGCTTTATTCCCTGCCTAGAGCATAGCCAATAATATACATCATTAGGGCAGATCCATACATCTTTATAATCAGAAACCAAGTGGGAGTATTGCAGAATTTGGTGAAGTTATGTTTCTAAAAATAATAAAATCTGGATTCTCCCATGTTCTATCAACTATTTACTTTCCATTATATATATTCAATATGTTTTCTTCTAATAGCATTATTCTAGTATCCATCTTCCTAGGAAGTTCATCATGTAACCCTAAACATTGTGTGTTATCTATTTTCACAACCATGTATTTATGAAAAATAAAATTAATGCCACAGCTCATTTACCCCCTCACTTTTCCATACATGACAATCTGACTTCTGTCCTAACCACTTTTATTTTTTTAAAGAATGAAAAGAACCCCCTAGATGTGACATAGACATAGCCTTCATGACTTATTCTTATTTAGAAGTTTTGTGGCATTTGACTTTATTGAAACTGTTTCTTTTGTTTATTTTTTAAATTAAAAAAAATATTTTAGAAGAAGAATTTCATTACAGTTTTAACATACTCAATTAACAACTTCCAGAGCCAGGATACATCTCTTTCAAAAGTGGCTATAAAATTTTTAGGTTTGCTGATGAATTAATATAGCCACACACACACACACACACACACAAAATCAACACTTTTTTAAAAAATTGTTGACCCCTGCTGTCTTTAAAAAAGATCTCCATTTCATTTTAAAATATACTGTTTCTTACAGACTCATTGTTTTTGCTAATAACACTGAGATGCTGGCACATGCATTTCTAATCTGTATGTATCTGATTATTACTAGTCATAATTGGTTGCACTCGGATCCTTGGCACCTGTGTAGGTCTATAAAGTCATCAGATTTCAGTGGTAATGTTTATCACCTCTACTAATTAACATGATGTAAACTTTTATGCTTCCTCCTCAAATATCATTCTTTTTTAAAAATTTTTTGATTTTGTGTGTGTGTGTGTGTGTGTGTGTATCACACAGAACATCCCAAACCATCTTATTCAACTATATACCTGCTTCCCAGATGGTACCCTCCATAACCTCCCTCCCCCTACTAGAGCCCTTATACTTATTCTGTTATCCCTGCTACTGTCTGCTGTGTTATCAGCACCCCCAGCCGTTCCCCACTACTTATCCATCTGGTGAATCTAGTCAGCCTATCTAGAGGTCTTCGTTTTAGGAAGGTCAGCTGTTCCTCATCTAGCAGCAATCGGTTGTCAATATTCCTTTAGATAAGATTGGAGTCTGCTGTTCATTTTCCCAGTTTCTGTGCTGGCTAACTATCTGGGAGTCCCTTGGGCCACCCTGGCAAACAACTCAAAAGAAGGTATCACATATCTGGCATTCTTGCTTGTTATGTAGCCTTCAGCTATACATATGGACTCTTAAAAATTATATTGGCCCCCTTATTCTTTGGTTATACTTTCCTTTTGGGTGTTTAAGTCCATACAGTTGGCCCAGATAAACAAATTTATTTTTACTCTTAAGGCTGTTTGAGGATCTGTTCCTCAGGGGTCACAAGGACTTGGGAGGAGCCCCTGGCTCCTTTCTTTTACCAGTTTGGCCTATGGCTGGCTTTGCTTGGAAACATGGAGTAAATGATTACTCTGTGTTGACCCTCCTCTTTTTAGACTGGACACTGGTTCAACTCCATCTTGTGGGGTCCCCTCAGCCTCCTTGATCAAGAAGACAGGTGACCCACACAATTACAGGACATTTTGAGAGATGTTCATAGTCCCCTGGAACTAGTCGACCTAGGAGGGCAAGGAGCAAAAATTGTCTTTTATGTCCCTCTGACCAAATTATTATAGGCCTCAAAGTATGTGTATGTCTGTTAAATATCCAAGAAGGTTAGTTCCCCCAGTCTGGTACTTTTAATTACTGTGTGTCATGTAGCTAAATCTTGGGCAAAGACCAATTGTTCTCAGATAAACCTTGCCTAGACATATATTTCTTGATCTAGTATGTATAATTTGTCAGTAGATTGTTGGGCTAATATGGTTCCCTCTAGTTTTTAAAACTAGCTAGGCATTATTTATCTCTCGCATTGTCTCACCCCTCCATCATGGTTTTCCCACTTAAGGTGCCCCCATTTCCCCCCTTTCTCCCGTAATAATACCCTTCTCCTATGGTCCTACCTCTCTTGAGCTCCTTCTTTCCCTTTATCCCCTAGGTTCCTTGTATGCCCTTCCCTCCCCCCTCCCTTAAACTAACCCAATTTTTATCCATATCTCCCTTATTAAGGCCTGTTTCCTACTGTTCTTCTCTTTCAGGTTCTTTCTTTTCCTTTACCTGCCTAGTTCCTTTCCATTACCTGGTTCCTGTAGTTATGTCTGGATACATACTCATTTATCAAGATTTGGTTCTGGGATCCACATATGAGAGAGAACATATGTTGATTTTTTTTTTCTGAGTCTATGTTACTTCACTTAGTATAACAGTTCCTAGTTTCATCATTTACCTTCAATTTTCATGATTTTATCTTTCTTTACTGCTGAGTAAACCTCCATCATATAAATGAACCACATTTTCATTATCCACTCATCAACTGAGGGACACTTGGGTTGCTTCCATCTCTTAGCTTGGGTTGCTTCCATCTCTTAGCAGCAACAAGCATGGATAAAGTGTCTCTGCAATAGTATGAGCTCTTTGGGTATATGTAAAGGAGTGGTATGACTGGGTCAAATGGTAGGTTCATTTGTAGTTTTTTAATAGTTTTCCACACTGCTTTCCATGGGGGTTGAACAAGTTTTCAGCCCCACCAGCAGTGGATGTGTTCCCCTTTCCCCACATCCTCTCCAACATTTGATATCATTTGTTCTCTTGATCTTTGCCAGGCTGACTGGGGTAAGATGAAACCTTAAAAGTGGTTTTAATTTGCATTTACCTAATTATTAGTGATGCTGAACATCTTTTAAGATGCTTCTTAGCTATCTTTACTTCTTCTTTTGAGAACTCACTGTTCAGCTCCTTAACACATCTTTTAATTCGGTTACTTCCTGTCTCAATTCTCTGTTTTATGAGTTCGTTATATATTCTGGATGTTTAACCTCTGTCAGATGTGTCTCTGGTGAAGGTTTTCTCCCATTCTGTGGGTTGTCTCTTCACTTCCCTGGTTGTCTCCTTTGATGTACAGAAGCTTTTTAGTTTAATGAGATCCCATTTGTTGATTCTTGACCTTGTTTCCTGAGCAATTGATGTCCGGTTTAGAAAATCCTTTTCTATTCCTATATCTTGTAGGTTTTTGCCAGTTTCAGAGTTTCAGGCTTTACGTTAAGGTTTTTGGTCCATTTGGAATTGACTTTTGTGAAAGGTGAAAGGTAGGGGTTTAGTTTCATTCTTCAGGAGATCCAGTTTTGCCAGCACCATTTGCAAAACATGCTGTCTTTCCTCCAGTGAGTGTTCTTGGCCCCTTTGTCAAATATCAGGTGGCTGAAATTGCATTTACTCATATTTGGGTCTTCAATTTTGTTACATTGATCTATGGGTCTATTTTTGTGTCAGTACCATGTTGTTTTTATGACTATAGCTCTGTAATACAGCTTAAAATCTGGTATAGTAATCCCCCTGGCATTGCTCTTAGTACTCAGGGTTTCTTTGGCTATCCGAGGTTCTTTGTGCTTCCATATGAATCTTAGGATGGTTTTTTCCAATTCTGTGAAAAATGTCATGGTGATTTTGATTGGCGTTGCACTGAATCTACAAATGGCTTTTGGTAGGATGATCATTTTCACAATATTAAGTCTTCCAATCCATGAGCATGGGAGGTTCTTCCATCTTCTGATGTCTTCCTTAATCTCTTTCTTTAAAGATTTAAAATTTTCATTTTAGAGGTCTTTAATATCTTTGGTTAGGTTTATTCTAAGATATTTTATTTTCTTTTTTGCAGCTATTGTGAAGGGGAGTGTTTCCATATACTCTTTCTTTGATTGTTTGTTATTGGTATATAGAAAGACTACAGATTTTGTAGGGTAATTTTGTAACCTGCCACTTTACTGAACAAGTTAATAATTTCTAGGAGTTTTCTGGTGGAATTTTTGGCATTTCTTAGATATACTATCATATCATCTGCATCTCTTCTTTTCCAATTATTACTCCTTTTATTTCCTGTTCTTGTCTTATTGCTATTGCTTGAACAATAAGACAGGAGAAGGAAATTACAGGAGTACTAACTGGAAAAGTGATAGGT
>NW_008353008.1:1510103-1546772 GCF_000622305.1 Nannospalax galili | reverse complement strand
CCTTTAGATATCTGTCCATTTCTTTTAGGTTTTCAAATTTTGTAGCATATATGTTGTTAAAGTATTCCCTTATAATGATCTGTATCTTTCTGATGTCTGTTGTGATGTTTCCCCTTTCATCTCTGATTTTGTTGATTTGGAGGTGCTCTTTCTTTCTTTTGGTTAACTGGGCTAGTGGTCTGTCAATCTTGTTTATCTTTTCAAAGAACCAGCTCTTGGATTAGTTGATTCTTTATAATGTTTTCTTTGTTTCGATTTCATTAATTTCTGCCTTGATTTTTATATTTCTTCTTGTCTTCTGGGTTTGGGTTTCACTTGTTGTTGCTTTTCAAGTGTGTTGAGTTGCAATGTTAAGTCATTTATTTTTGTTCTTTCCGATTTTTTTAATGTAGGCACTTAGAGCTATAAACTTCCCTCTGAGGACAGCTTTCAGTGTGTCCCAGAAGTTTTGTTCTGTTGTATTGTCCTTTTTGTTTAGTTCCAGGAATACTTTTCTTTCTCTCTTAATTTCTCTTTTGACCCATTCATCATTCAAGAGTGTGTTGTTTAATCTCCATATGTTCATGTGGTGACTAAGGCTTCTTCTGGTGTTGGCTTTAAGCTTTATTGCATTGTGGTCTTATAGAATGCATGGAATCATTCAATCTTTTTGTATTTGTTGAAGTATTTTTGTGCCCCAGTATATGGTCAATTTTGGAGAGGTTCCATGGGTGCTGAATAGATAGTATGTCCCTTGGCGCTTTGGTGGAATATTTGGTAGATTTCTCTGAGGTCCATTTGATGTATGGTATTGTTTAATTCAGATGCCTCTCTGTTAACTCTCTGCCCTGTTGACCCATCTAATGGAGACAGTGGGGTATTGAAGTCCCCTACTATTCATGACTTGGGATTAATGTGGGTCTTAAAATCCTATAGTACCTTTTTTATGAATTTGGGTGCACCAGAGTTTGGTGAATATATGTACATCTTCTTGGTTTATTGTTCTTTTGATCAGAATGAAGTAACCCTCTTTATGTCTTCTGATTAGTTTTAGTTTAAAGTCTATTTTGTCAGATATTAGAATTGCAATGCCTGCTTTTTTCTTAGTACCATTCGCTTGGTATATTTTTTTCCATCCTTTCACTTTGAGATAGTGCCTGTCCTTGAAAGTGAGATGAGTATTTTGCAGACAACAAAAAGATGGGTTTTGTTTCTTAATCCATTCTCCTAGTCTGTGTCTTTTGACTGGGAAGTTCAATCTGTTAATATTTAAAGTTATTAATGAAAGATGTGTATTGAATCCTGTCATTTTTATTTCTGTTCACATTCTCGATATAGCTCTACTTTTCCACAGAATTTCTTTCTGCAACCCCTTGGATATAGTCATTCCTTTCTTCAGCTCTTTGTATTGCTTCCAGAACATTCTGAAGGGCTGGTTTTGTGGACATGAATTCCTTCAGCCTATTTATGTCATGAAAGATTTTTCCTTCCCCTTCGACTATAATAGACATTTTGGCTGGGTATAGTAATCTGGGTTGGCATCTGTGGTCATTTAAAAGTGGGAATACTTTGGTCCAAGCTCTTCTGGCTTTAATAGTTCACACCGAAAAGTCAACTGTAATCTTAATGGGTTTTCCTTTACATCTGACTTGTTGTTTTTCTTTTGCAGCTTTCAGTATTGTCTCTTGGTTCTGTACGTTTAATGTTTTTACTATGATATTACATGGAGAGTTTCTTTTCTGGTCCTGTCTGTTTGGTGTTCTATATGCTTCTTTTATTTGTATGGACATGTCTTGCTTTAATTTTGGGGAATTTTCTTCTACAATTCTGTTGAGGATCTGGTCCATACCATTATCTTGGGCTTCTTCTCCTTCCTGCATGCCTATGATTCATAACTTTGGTCTTTTTATGGTGTCACACAATTCCTGCATATTCCATTCTTTTGCTTTCTTAAATTTTTCATAATCTTTGCTTGAGCAGTCTAGTTTTCCACTTTATCTTCCAGTCTTGATATTCTGTTTTCCATTTCATTCATCCTATTGGTAAGGCTTTCTCCTGTCTTTTTTGATTGGCCTACTAAGTGTTTCACTTCCTTCTTCATTTCAGCCTGAGTAGTCTTCAATAATTCTCTTTTCTGAATTCATTCAGAAGTTTATCCTTATCTTCAAGTTCTTTGATTTCTTTGTGTGTTCTTTAAATTCACTGAATTCTTTGATCATATTTATGATTGTTCTTTTAAATTCTGTGTCCTGGGTTGTCTTAGGGGTTTCTTCTTGTAAAGCTCTGCTATAGGACTGGTGGTGGTTGGTGGGAACATATTATTTTGGTTTTCCATATTATTACTTTCCATTGTGATTTTGGCATGTGGATTTCTTTGTTGCTTACGGATCTGGTATGAAACTCAAGCCTTCCTTTGTTCAGTTGAAGTCGTCTAAGCTTCTGGTTCTCTCTTTTGATTTTATATTGGAGTGGCCAGATTGCTTTTGTCTTCAGGAGTTCCCACAGAGGCCCAAGTCAGATGAGGATCGGATGCTCTTGGGCTTTCTCCTAAGGTCTTGATCCTCCAGGAAAGATGTTGTCCTCAGGAATTTGGGGGTTGGACTGGCCTGGAAGCAGGGCCCAGGAAAGATACTGGTCTCAGGCATCTGGTAGCCGTACCACCCAGAGATGCAAAGGGAGGTGGGGGCAGGAAGAGGTCCCAAGGGCTCCTGGGGACCAGGAGAGAGGCTGATGGGTTGTGCAGACCCAGAGAAGCAGAGAGATGTGAGGGTGGGAACAGACCAAGAGGGCTCCGAGGAGAGAGGCTTGAGGGTGTGCAGTCCCAGGGAAGCAGGGGGATGTGAGGGCGGGGCCAGGCCCAGAGGGCTCCTGGGGATAGGGAGAAGGAACTGGGTTTGTCTGGATGCAAGGGATCAGGAAGCAGTGGTGGTTCTGGACAAGAGGTCAAACCTGGTGTCTAGGAAAGAGGCTGGATGGTTGTGCAGCCCAGGGAAGCAGAGGGAGGTCTGAAACTGTTTCTTTATTGAAACACTCTCCAACTTATATTGCATAATATTTCTCCCTGGTTTTTCTTCTCTCTCTGCCTGGCTACCCTTTTCTCAGTCTCCTCTTCTACTTTCTCTTTAACGTTTGGTGTTCAACAAAGTTCTGTAGGTTAATTATGCCCCATTAGAGGCATATATACCTCCTGGAAAATCTCATCCTTATCCAGAGGAGATATTGCCTGGTTCCTTATCCACTGCTTGTAACTCCAATGCTAGTAATCTACAAATGAGCTCTACTTCTTTTGCTTCCCAGCTCCCACATAAGATCTGTCTATGTATTCTATTGTGTCTCCTTTATTACAATTCAAATCTTACCTTCTCTTTGCTGTGGTTTGAATGTGAAATGGCCCCCATCATCTCACTTGTTTGAATGCTTGTTCCTCTCCTTGTGGTGCTGCTCAGAAAGATTGTGGAAACTTTTGGAAGTCGAACCTTGCTGAAGCACATGGGGGACAAGACTTAAGGCTTTATAGTCAGCCCCCATTGCCTGCTCACTAACCTCTTTATGAATGCGGACACAATGTGACCAGCCAGCCTCTTGCTTCTGCCACCATGCCTTCCCTGCCTGCTGTCATGTCTTCCCCACCATGAGATATTTTGAACCATGCACTAAAATAAATCCTTTCCCCTTAAGCTGCTTTTGTCAGAATATTTTATTACAGAAACAGGAAAAGAAACTATGACAGTCTTCTCCCAGAGTAGAGTCTTATTTCAAGTTATTTCTTAATTGCATTATATAAACTAGTGCCTTCTAACCAATTAAGTTCCCAATTTAAGTTCTGTTGTGGAAAAGGTATAGAATTTTATCATGGTCTATATTAGTTACTTGTTTTGTTTCTGCAATTAAATACCTGACAAAAGCACTTAAGGAAGAAAATGTTTATTTTCACTCACAGTTTGAAATTATAGTCCATCATGACAGAAAACTAAATGACAGCAAGAAAATAAGGCATTTGTTCCTATTGCATCCACAGGAAGGGGAGAGAGAGAGAGAGAGAGAGAGAGAGAGAGAGCGACAGAGAGAGAGAGAGAGAGAGAGAGAGAGAGAGAGAGAGAAATAAATAAATATGAATGCTGGTGCTCATCTTTCTTCTTTGTATATAGTTAGCCTGGGACCCTAGCCCATGATGGTGCTGTCCACACTTAAGGTGAGTCTTCCCACTCATTAACCTAATCTGGAAGATCCCTCAGGTTTGTCTCTAGGTCCTACGAAATTGAAAATCAATATTAACCATTGCAGAAATATCTTTAGACTATAAAGTAATTTGTCCAGAAAACACATAGCTTAAGGCAGTCTGCAAACTCCGCTTCAATTCTAGGAGCACAAAGCAACGTTTAGATAGATAATTCAATGTCTAGAAGGCGCCTAACTACTCAGGATATCTGTTTGGATTATCTTTTATTGCCGAAGTTGATATCATAAACTATGAATTGTGTATACTGTTAATTCTAATGTAATTTTTCAGTAAGAATCAGTATTTTTCACCCGGAAAATGGTAAAGTTAAGCTTTTGAATGTGCAAAGCTTGGAACCAAGTTGGAATCTGAGTTGCTGATGACCCATGAGAATTATGTCAGCCTTTACTGGCAGTACTCAGTGTGTACATATCCAAAGCCTCTCTGTCTGAATAACCTGCCTGATGGTTTTGGACACAGCAGGACTATGGCATTAGTTACATTGTGTTATTTACATTATGATTATATTATGGTATGGTATTCATAAGGAGCAATGAATACCTACCTACACCATCGCCTTCCTAAGTCTAAAACTCGCAAATGTGTTATTTTGTTGAAGTCAGTGCAGAAAAGCCTTATATACAGCCTAAGGTTTGTTACCATGATTTTTTATATCAGCTGGAAACAGACCTGATTCAGGCTCCATAATACTAAATCATGAACACTCTAAATTGTGACTACACAACTTCTACTAGGCTGAGTGTGATGGCAAGCATACTGTTCTTTCTGAAGAGAACGTATTATGCTCTGGAAATGTGCTTTTGGATCACTGTGCAAATCCAAGATCAACAAATTGCATCTGAGACAGAAGATGTGGTCCTGGAACACACCCAGATTAATCTGTGTGCAGAACTGTACCAGCTTGGAGTTTAAGGAGAACAACTTAGGCCACCGAAAAGATTTCTTGAACTGCTGTTTCTCTCCTCCATTATCTAAGTGACTTCAAAAGCCACTTCATTATTCAGTCTGCAAGATCAAACTCAAATTCTATTCTTCAGCAAGATGTTGTTATTCTCTTGCTCTTTCCCCAGGGCAGTCACCATTCTTTCCCCTGAACTCCATAGCAGTTTGTCTACATATAACTTTCATGTTATGCCCTGTGACATGAAACCTGGACATAATTGCGATCCATTGTATTCACAATGACAAATAATTAAAATAGAGATTGTTTTTTATCCATTCCTCAGGAAAATACAAGAAAATTCTCTGTCTTTAGAGGAAGCCAAAGAAAATAGAGGTACTACAATGACTGATGTATAAGCATATTCCTCCACCCTTCCTACTGCAAGGTAAGTAAAACGTCCCTTGCTGCAGTCATCTATTTTTAATGACTGGAGTCTTCATAAAAGGAAATAACACACTTTATGGAAGGAAGTTGCTGAATAAACTCTTTTGTGTTTTATGGATTGATAAAGGAAATCAGCCAAATCCCTGGGTGGCTGTCTGGGACAGCAGGAGGGTTAGTAGTTGCATATGCCTCAAAGACAGATGCCTAAATTCGCATGGGCCAAGCATGTTTTAATTGGTAGGGCTTTGGAGAATAATATGAGTACCAATGTCTGGAAGTTCCTGGTACTGAGAGAGAAAGGGGCTAAGGGACCAGGTTTAGCTCTGAGGTAACTTCCGAAGCGGGGCGTAGACCAGAGCACTGGAGTTGTCAGAGAATATTTTATGATATAACGAGGCTAGGTAGCCATGGCTACTTCCTCCATGAAACATCTGATCTCCTCCATGAAATGTGGTTGGCTAGTACACATCATTTTTGACCTGGGATCCTCACTGATCCATGTAGATCCTGAGATCATGATAATAAACTTTTTAAAACATGATATCATAGTTCATACTTAATTTGAAAAGTTTTTAAATGTGGCACAATTTATGTCATATAGCATGAAATCATTCAAGCCCTGGTTTTGTGTGTGTATGTGTACACACATGTGTGTATGCATGTTCATGTTGTATGGATGCAAGTTAGAGGGAGGCACACAAAAATGTGTGCACATGCATGAGAGGTCAGAGGTTAGTATCGACGTCTTCTGCAGTCACTCTCCTAAAGCATTGAGGCAGGTCTCTCAGGTGAATCCAGAACTCACCATTTCAGCTCATGCAGCTGCCAACTTGCTCCACAGAGCCACTGAATATGCCTCCCAATCACTGGACTCACAGGCACACTGCCATGCCCAACTGACATCTCCGGGGTCCAGGCGATCAGAACTCTTGACCCCGTTTGCACGGCAAGCGTTTCAGGAACTGAGCCATCCCCCCAGCTCCCTCACTGGAGCCCTTGTGCTGAATACATTATGGAATTTAGAAAGATGCCTTCTTTTCAGTGAGATTAATCTATCTCCTGAACTTGCCCTCATGACTCCATTTTCACCCACCAGGCTGGTCTAAGTTAACATCTCTCAGTGCATCCAACAAACTTCCAAGGGGTTTACTTCTGTAGTTTTATAACAAAATTCCTTTCCTATACTTTCTTTAAAAAGAATCAGTGTTTTCTCATTGGTGTTTGGATGAAGACAGAAATCCATACTTCCCACCCGATCCAGCTCCTGCTGCTTCCTTGCTCTTACCTTGCGTCTGTGCACCACATCCAGCGACGATGCTGTCCTTCCAGTTGCTCCCAGGTACCTGCTAGGCTTTCTCCTTTAAGAAGCAGGCTCACATATGTTCTCTCAAATAGAGCACTCCCATCCGGGAGAAAATGGCATTGCGTTCATCTCTAAGATCTCAACTGCAACATCAGAGATGGTTTCCAAAGAGTTGCTCTGCTCCCTCCATACACTCATACACCTATCAAGCAAGGTTAGACTGCAACACTGCTTTCTCCCATAGCCTTTTATTACATAGAGCTCATAACAGTTTTCAAATATACACTAATTTTCTGATTTCTTTTCTCTGTGGCTATTTTGCCAACTAATGTTACCCTATATGGGAAAAGGGCTTTATTTTAATTAGCAATTTGTCCTTCACAAAACCTAGCACTTGATGAAAGGCAATTTAAAAAATCAAGACAAATTTTGCATAATTATAAACATTGATGAATGATATTTAAGGTAGAAATGGGATGTAAAATAGAAATAAAGAAAAGATAATCATGACCTGATTTCAAACTGCAGGACTCACATGATAGAAGGAGAAAACTGACTCCTGCAGGTTGTCTTCTGACATCCACAGGACTGCTGTGTTGAGCACACACATATGTGCACACACACACACATGTGTACTTTAAAATTTTTTTTAAACATTTTTACGGTGATACATTGGGACAAAATGAAACTAAATGAAAGAAAACAAAGGTAATGATAGAACAATTCAGGGAAGTCCAAAGACATGGATGCATGTAGCAAATGTATGGATGCTGGTACTCAGTGATCTGGGGTCAGACAGGTGGAAAAAAAAGGGCAGACAGCCTTGGTTTTAAAAAGTGAAAATCAGAAAGTGGATTCTTGAAGCAACAGACAGCTCTCAGGTCATAAATCAGAAATATTTTCTACCTTTGGATGGGAGATCAGATGCAGGGGTGAAATAACCATGCTTATGATTTATAATAAGTAATATTAATCATGTCAATATATGATACATATTTATGTGTATTCAGTGTAATAGTTCTGCTGATTTCTCTCTATAAATTATTATTTATGACCCTTCACATATTCTCCCCTGACTTCCACTCCACTCTTTAAATCAGGTCTCACATTTTTCAGTAAAGGATTCTCCTCCTTCCATGTTCTGGAACACAGTGTTAACCATGGAATTCAGCAGCAGCAGCAGCTCACATCCCTTGCAGCCTTACCATTGTAGGTGTGCTGGCCAACTGCCAACTGTCAGCATCTGAGCCTCTCTGCCTGAGGGCACTCCCTGAGCTTCAGCTGCCCTGCCAGAGACAGCTATAAGACCAGAAATTAACTCCTCCTTCTTAACTTTCAGCTGCTCCTCTAAACCAATTGAGAGGAGGTGGCACCTAGGTATACCAACTTCCCTTTCTGAGGTTTATATATTGCTGGGGCCCATGGTGGGAATAAGTTCCAACTATTTGCAGTCAAAACGTATATGGAAATTCACCCATTTTGAACCCTTTTGTCTTTCCTGTCTGACTTCCTAAATCCCATATTACTATTTTCCCCTCAAAATAGGCTATAGACACATTTGCGTCTTTATCTCTGAGTCTGTCTCAAAGAAAGAGCATAGGAATTCCTCCAGTGCACCTGTCATTGCTGTTCTGTGTGCCTTTCTCTTTAAATCGCTTGTAGGAAGAGACTATTTGCATTTACTTTTGACACTCATATTCAGTATCTTTTTATTTTGTATTGCTTTTGAGATAGGGTTTCCCCATAGCTCCAGCTGACCTGGAACTCAATATATAGACAGGCTGATCTCAGTCTCACAGAGATTGGCCTGCCCCTGCCTCCTGATTGCTGGGATTAGAGGTGCATATCACCATGCCCAGCTATAGTCAATATTTACAGCAACATATACAATACTGGTTTATGAAATCATGAATAAATGTAAGATGATACTCATATAGCACATTTATGCTGGACACCATTCTGCCAGCAATAAGGGGACCAAGACATAGGCCTGTGCTTTTGTCCTCAGCAACCTGAGAAATTTCCCTAATCTTTGAGGGTTTTCAACTCGGGGCAAACCAGGATTTGTGGCTTCAGTGCTGAAAAAGTTTCAAGGCTAACTGGTGAAGCAAACTTGGGAGATTTTTATTGACATTATTAAGAAGGAAAAGTGTTCAAGAGAATAAGAACACACCCACAAACATGGATGTATGCTCCAAGAGAGTTACAGAAAGGAAGACATACCACAGTGTGGGTCTGGGATCCTAGAGTCACAATTATTGTTTCAGAATTATCGATAGATAGATAGATAGATAGATAGATAGATAGATAGATAGATAGATATCTATATCTGTATATAAGATAGATAGATGATAGATTGACAGATGATAGATGATAGACAGTTGATAGATGAAAGATAGATGATCTATAGACAGATGACAGATAGATGATTGATAGGTAGATAGACAGATTATAGATACATGATGGATGATAGATGATAGCTGATAAATAGACAGACAGACAGATAGATTGGGTGACTCTCCAGTTACAAGGGTTGCTGAGAAACCTACCCCCCCCCCACTTTTGAGAAGTGAGACTATCTGAAGATGCTCAGATGGACTGATACCCTAGTTAGTAAAACCAGGACCTACTATGGTTACACAAGGTGTTTAACACATGTACTTTCCCTATAAATGTGCTTTCTTGTGAGTTTCCTAGAACATTTTGAGCTTACAGCTGAAAAAGAAAGGCCGTAGGCAGTTGCTAGTTGTGCTGGAAATTTGTTTCTCTACCGTCAGGAATCTTTAACCAGTTTCCTGAAGGATTCCTTTCCTCCTCATATCCCCCCAAGTTTTCCCTTTCTCTTCTGCTTCACTTTTCATATATTGTCTCATCTGCTTCCTTCAAAAACCCCACGAAGAAATGCAGTGAGTTACACAACCTCCCAGTAAGTACAGGTCTTCCTCGACGTTACCTGAGCTTTGCTACTGATAAGAAGTGGCTACTGCAGATGCAGCATCAGGACCTGGAGATCTTCAGCTGCAGGTGGGACTCTGGCTGTCTGTATCATCAGGACATCCCTGTGCATAAAGAGTCAGGCCACCGAAGCTGTTCATTCTTAGGATGTTTATATTTTTCATTTTCTCTGTCACATCTGAATCCATGTTAGTGATTTCCATACTCCAGAACTCTGATGTCTAAAACTAATTTACAGTTTAATTTGTAACAGACAAACCATTCAGATCAAGTAGATTTTCCTAAAAGCTGTCTCAGATAAGAACTTAGAAGCAAGTAGATCCTAAAAGATCCTAAAAGTCCCTCCTTTTACCTCTCAACCATAAAAAAATACAGAAATGTGCTAGGTTTTGTGGTTGGGTAACAGTGGCCTGCAGGATCTCTGAAGTAGAGAAGAGATGACTTTACAGGCATGCTGCTAATTCCTAGATAGTTACAAATAGCCCTCTGTATCCGTGGGCTCTACATCCATAGATTCAACCAAGTAAAGATGGAAAATACTTATGGAAAAAATTCGAGGAAGTTCCAAAAATCAAAACTTGAATCTGCTGTTTGCAAAGTACTACCCTGAGTCTCTGAAAATAAAGTACTATATAGGCATAATAGAAGGATGATGGGTGAGTTTGGTGTGTACTATACCATTTTATATGAAGAAACCATGTATATGCAGATTTGGGCATCTGAGGGGAACACCAGATTGGACACCTGCACAGCTGTTATTTTACAAATGAAGAAACTGTGGTTCAAAGAGGTGAAGTCACTTACCCAAGATCACATAGCTTGTGAATAGTGACTTTGAAAGTAAACCCAGGCCTGTGGTCTTTAAAAGGCAAGGCATCAATTACTCTAGTTTTATCATGGGTAATCCAATTGTCTTTGCATTTTTCTTTTGACCAATAAGACCAAGAAGAAGAAAGCTTCCTAATCAGTGTTAAAGTGCAATAGTGACCATAACCTTAAGATCAAAATACAAAAGAGCTGCAGTGTTGCACAAGCAGATGCTTAGATGGGGCAGTCGGTTCAAGAAATCATTCTGTATAGTCTTTTGAATAAAAAGAAATCTAAATTGTAGGTTGGCATAATGACTGAGCAGATGAAGACCCTTACCACCCCAAGGTGCAAGCCTGCCATCTCAGTTCAATCCTGGAACCAAAGAAAACCTGAAAAGAAAAAAATCAGAGAAAAGTTTTCACAAAGTTATCTTCTGATCTCCACAGACCACACACCCCAGCATGTCCACTCATATATCACACATACACAATAATAAACAAAATGAATTTAGAACTCTATATTGTAATCATCACAAAAGTTCATGATGATGCTGCAGAGTCAGAAATTTAAGCACGCACAGGCAGTGATTCAGAATTTTCTGAATCTTGTAGTAAAGGCCTGTGACAACAAAGTGACTGCATCATACATGATACAGGACACACATGGCATGGGCAGTGGGCAGACAGCTTCAGAGAGAGGGATCTCCAGCTGAAAGCCTCTCAGCCACACCTCAGCTAGGGTTTGATTAATCACATGATGAGGTAATGATTAACATAAAGCTGCTAACATTTTCTATTTTAAATACAGGTGTCACATTACAGGTGATTGTGGTAAGTGACATGTAGGTGGTCCTTACTATAGTGAGAGAATGAAACTGACATTTTAAAGTCTTCTTTTGTGTGAATTTCTATATAAACACAACTGTTCAAGTGTTGGTTTAAATCTATACCTAAGCTTCTAATAGCAATGATAATATTAAACCCCCTGAGACCTCAAATCACTAAACTATGGAAGCCATGCCCTTGAAGTACTGTTGTTACTAAACTTCCTCTTGCTGGGTCCATTATGCATTCTGTAATGCCATTTCTACCAGGGGCCAGGACATGCAGTGGATTTTTCTTGAAGAACTGCTTCATTTGCATTCTTTGAGATTTAGCCTACCAAACATCCAACCCGGGAAAAATTTCTGGCGTTCTGGAGGCTGGTCTTGATGGGGAGTTGAAACAGTCACAGATGTGTCAATTATATTTTATTTTCTCCCAAACCCTGTACCTAAAACTAGAATTAGGTTTTTTATTCCTTCACCATCTAAGAACCCAAGGACTGAAGATTTACATTAGCCATTTCACCTCTGAGTCACCTTCCCCAGCTTTGATGTAATGCAACAGAATGAAGGCTCACATTTAATTAAACAGAAATCTGGATTACTTCCAGCTGTGGGCCATGCAATCAGTCCTCCTGTGAGCAAAAGGGGTGGAATCCCTGGCCCATAGATCATTCCTGCATGGAAATCTGTTCTCACTCAAAGCCATGCGCTGGCCACTAAAAATGATTTTCCCCCATGTGAATGACTTAGCCTGTGCAGCTGCCCCCTGTCCCTATCTCCTGAAAAGAACCAGAAAGGCTAAAAGAGTTTAATTTATCCTTTTAATCCAAAGAGGCCCTGCCTTGCCTATTGATACATCCACTGTGTCTTTGTCTGCAACAAGAAACACTATAGATGTGTTTGCTTTTTAATGCATTTTTCCCACATATCGCTCTCCAGATGGACATATTCTGATTATGTGGTGCTTATTGAGCAGACTCTATCAAAAGATTTTTAAAGGCATATTTTTCTTGTGATACGACCATCAGTCTTTCAAAAGGTGTCATCTTGATCTTTCTGAATTATGAATGGGCTAGGTCACAAAGCCCATACTTCTAATACAAAGGCTACCACAACTCATTTGTAATAGAGGCAGGCCAGCTATAGTCAATAAAGAGTCAAGATATGTCTGTTTGGCTGAGACTGAGGAAGATGGGAAGAGAATAATCAATCCAGGGTAGTCTGCCAACAAGGTAGAATAAACAAACCTTGAACCTACTTGGAGGAAGGAACAGGTAAATATGAGTAACTCTGGTTTGGGTCTGAAATAGCCCCCACATTCTCTTGCTTTGAATGCTGTTTCTCAGCTGCTGGTGCTCTTTTGAGAAATTGTGAGGCTCTAGAAGTTGGGGTCTTACAGGCAAAAGCAGCTCACTAGATACAGGCTCTTTTGAAGGCTATACCCACCCCTGGTCTGTTCAGCTCTGGCATTCATGCTTCCTGGTCTGCTGTGATGTGAAGAGCCTCTCATATGCTCCTGCCATCATGATCTCTACCTGGGATTCCTGGCTGTGATGGACTGAGACCCTCCAAAACCAAGGGCCAAGACAAATCTTTACCCAGTAGGTCGTTTCTGTTGGTATTTTGTTACAATGACATGACACAGAAATGACACAACAAACATATTGGGCAGCTCAGTTACTTGATTCATCTTAGAAGACAGTGTACTGAGTTTATACATGTCCTGAGTGTCGGAAATAGAGCATCTTCTTGCCAGAAAGAGGGAGAGGTCTTTGGGAATGGTCATAAGGATGAAAAGCAGAAAGAGTACGTGTTTACATTTGGTGTGGGATCTGACACATAACACTTTCTGGGCCCCCTGTGCTGAAGTAAGGTTGGCTGAGAGATAAGTCACACTGCTCCCACAGGCATTCCAGGACTGCCCATATGTAGTTCGCCAAGGACCACACCGGAGTTTGGTCGTCTCCATTTGCAGTTCATAGAAATAACAAAAAATATTATAGTCTAGTAGACTCCATGAAAAATAGAATCTTTTTCCTCTGTTCTTTCTTGCTTGGTTCTGAAAATAAAATTGAATAGTCTAGTCCCCAAAAGCCACTCATGAAAAAGCAGGCCAAGATAGGTGCTTAGAGTAGAGGGAATTTCTTTTTGAACAGTGTAGAGACTTTCTTTTACACCTTCTATTTATTTTTTTCCCCAGAGGCATCAATGAGCCCATCTTCCTGCCTAAAGCTAATGAACACTGAATTTACCAACATTTTCTGCTTGTGTAAAGCATAGTTTATGTCAAGATAGGCCCACTTTACTCAGCTGAAAATCCAGGCTATAATCACACTTCAAGGGCATCTAAAAACTTTGGGTGGAACATGGTGAGCAGCATTTACTGATCAAGGTGGTAAAAAACACACAATGCACTGCTACCATTTCTTTTGCCTTTGGTGAAATTTATGCCAACAGAAGGTCAATAACAGTAGAGAGATGGAGACACAGACATTAAAGAAACAGTCGTGAGATTTTCAGTCAGTTGTATATATACATCATTTCTGTGTGGACATGGTATCAAAGGGTTGGGATTTGAGGCCTTGGCAAAGGATGCCATTGAAATTGTATCAATATTCCTGTTGTAAACTGATAAACACCAAGCTCAGTGCGGTCAAGTTTGACACGCCTGAGCTGACATGTCAATCTGCCAGCAGTCATATGGTTCTCAGATGGCGACACACCATAGATGCCAGCAAATGTGAGAAGTTCCTGGCTCATTTCCTCTCCTCTCATTTTCTTGGGTGCTATGTTGCCTGTACACATGCACACTCACACACATGTGCGTGCATGTGCACACAGCTCTTTATCACTCTGGAATAGCACTGCATAATCCACCCCATCCCAGCATGTCTGTTATGTTGGCCTTATCCTTGGTTCTCTTGACACCCATGTCAATCCACTGGCTAACATTTAGTACTGAGAGTTCTATTTTCAAAATCTCAAAATGGATAAGATTTCTCACTTTAAACTTAATACAAGTTTTCTTCTGCATCTGCATAGATTCTTTGGATATATGTATATATATGAACATATATGCATATATGGATGTATTTGAATGTTTTGGGCTGAAGCTTATGTTCTTTCATTGTTTTTTAAAAGTCCATAAAATAGATTACATCGCACATATTTCATGCTGAAAACTAATATTTCCACGTATGTGTAATAGCATGCAATTTCAAAAACGTAATTTTATTCTTTCCATTTCAGAACTGATGTACGGCATTGTGTTAATAGTCTATGACCCTAATTATTGTGTGATGTCATTACATAATTTCAAATGAAAAATGTAAGCCTTGCAATGTATAAAATTTGATGTGTTTCATTAATATGTCATTGACTCTATACCATGTCAATTCAAGCATGTGAAATTCTTTCCAATTGCTCTGCAAGTGAGTGATGCTGAGCACAGGAATGGGAAATGAAATTGAAGCAACACATTTGTATAGTTGACACACGCAACTATACACTCAGATGAAGCACACTTCTAGCCAAACTTTATCCTTAACACTCAGCTTTGAGCAAGAGAGATATGTCTGTTTTAACTCTGTATTTCCTTTATCCAGACCTTAATGGCACATAAATATTTGTAATTTAATGCATACAGTATTTACAAATATAAATACAATATGGTCTACCTTTATCTTCTAGACCCTTATATGGAGTGAGCTCTTTAGGCATACTGTATACAAAATGGATGGCAGATGGCAATTGGATAAAACTAATATACTGTCTGGCTCACAAATGTAGAAAAGTATCTAATGAATACTCTCTTCCATCCCCTCCCTAAGGATGTTGCTGTTACAGAAGATATGATTTCAATAAATATAATGAATTATTTTCATTATAAACACACTACTGCCAGTTTTTTTTTTTTTTTACAAAGCGATGTTTACACACACATTTCCCTAAAGTGAAGAGAAATGCAATTGAATTTAAATAGAACTCATTCTGAAGCTTATAATCACAATGATCTTTGAGAAACTTTGTTTCCATGTTCAAATAAATGTGAATCCACAAATTAGATATGACTACATGCGTCCTGGCATTCCTTAAGGTGCTCTGGGAGCCTCTCCCACTCAGGAATTCTTTTTCACTTTTCCTTAATAAATTTATGTTAGCTCTGCTTTTAAAAAATAATTATTTTGAATTTATCCCCCCAAATTTTGAATCCTTTTGAAGTTTTCGGCTTAGTAAAAATTTATGATTGAATACAACCTATATCCATCTTCCAAGCAATTTAAAATACAGTGACAACCAAACCATTAGTAGATAGTACTATATTACCATAAAAATTCTTATGCCTTAGAAAAATTTAAATGCATTCACATTTCACTGTAGTTCTTGAACAAGAACATGGAGAGTAATACCGTGCTATGTTTTGAAGTCCCCAAGAATTCATATGGCAGAAATTTAATCTCCAAGTTATATGCTAATATTAACTGCAAGGTCATGGGGCCTGGAAGCTACACCCTAATAAATGGGTTAATCCACTTACAGATTAGTAAATAATCAAAAGAAAGGCTTTTCTGTAAAAGAGAGTGCTGGAACACTGCGGTGCGCACTGTACTGACTCATGCGGTGTCCCCTCTTGTGCTGTTGATTCAGCAAGGTTTTCCATAGATGTCAGGCAGAAGTTGTTGTTATGCTCTTGGACTTCCTAGTCTTCAGAACCATGAACTAAATAAACTTTTACTTTTTGAAACTTAACTGTTCTCAGGTGTTTTGTTACAACAAGAAAGAATGGACTAAGACACGTAACCATCTACACCATCATTCCTAAATGAATGTTAAGCTTTTCCTTATCAAATGGTCAGCTTAAAATAATATCATTAGAGAAATTTTCTCTTCAGGCTGACTATAGTAAAGGTGAAGATGGAGATAAAGACCTTAAAGAAACTGAGTTTCAAGATTGGTCCAATCTAATTTAGAAAAATCATACCAGGAAAATACTAGATGCTAAGTAATTATTAGATCCCCAAAGACAAAGATGAATGACATAAAAATCTTATTTTCAAGGAATTCACACTTACTCTCCCAAACCCCCATACTGTTTATTGAGCATAGTGCCTCGGACATGCTAGGCAAAGACTATGCCATTGGGATGTAACCCCCAACCTTCTTTTCATTTTGTATTTTGAGACAAGTTCTCACTAAACAGTTAAGGCTGGCCCTGAGCTTACTCTGTATCCCAAGAAAGCCTTAAATTTCCAATACTCCTGCCTTAGTCTCCTAAGAAGCTGAGATTTCAGAACTGTGCCACATGGCTCAGCCACACTCACTACTGAACATGTGAATGAACAAATGTCTGGACCAGAGGCAGAGTATAAGAAAGGCACAGAACAAAGGAAAGGAAAACACACCGCATTCAAAATGGCTCCCCAGCAATTAGCAGAGGAAAGCATTCTGCACTTGTGGCTTCTGGATAGTCTTGTCATAACTACACTTATATGCTAGTTACATCTTGTTACTTTTTACAGATTGTTCTTAAATCACTCAGATTATTTGAATTTCACATACACTCTGAAATGAGATTATTTAGAACACTCTTTCCTTACACAATATTGCACATTCTATAAATAAAATTATGAGATTAACAAATCCTCAAGCAACAAATTGATTTTAAGCACACAGGAAATATTTTACTAATAAGCCATTGATAAATTAATTCCCAACACTCTTATTCAACAAAAAAAGCCTCTCTCTCTCTCTCTTTTTTTTTTTTTTTTTTTTTTTTTTGAGACAGGGTCTTCCTGTAGCCCAAGCTGTCCTGGATTCACTATGGAGACCAGGCTGGCCTCAGACTCACAGAGATCCTCTTGCCTCTGCCTCCTGAGTGCTGGGATTAAAGGCATTCACCACCACGCCCAGAAGTACAAGTCTCTTTAAAAAAAATAATAAATTACTGAATTTTTGTGATTTTCATACAATATAGTTTGATGGTATTTAAATCCCCTCCCCAGCCACACGTCCCCTTATCGCCTCCCACCTAATTTAATGTACTGTTTATATATATGTAATACAATCTATAGAGTTTGGTTTGTGACCCAAAATGTGGGTCACATCCCACATTCAGTGTGGGTCCATCCACTGGGCCCACCAGGAGTCCCATTCCTGTAAGACATTGTCTTTCCCCTTTCTAGCAGTCATCAATTGCAAAAGTTCCTTAGGTCAGATTGGGGTTTCTGACCCACTTCCCCATGTCTATCCTGGGATTTTGTCTGATTTCAGCTTGCATAGGACTTGTGCATGCTGTCGCCATTGCTGCGAGGTCGTATGAGTAAATGACCAGCTGTCTGTTTCCTTATGGTCAGTACCCCCTCTGCCTCTTACAATTTTTCTGCCTCATCTTCTGCAGTGATCCCTGAGCATTGGGAGGCAGAGTTGTGAAAAAGCTCCTAGTCAGGGATAAGCAGTCTGCCTCGTCTTCTCTGTACACTGGCCAGTTGTGGGTCTCCGTGTTAATCACCATCTGCTACATAAAGAAACTTCTCTAGTAAGAGTTAGATGCAATCATCCAAAGTGTAGAGATTGCATTGACGATGTGTCACTAAACATGTCACAGACACTTATTCTCTGCCTGTGACCAGTTCTGGAATTCTGTGATCGTCTCTATTTGTTGCAAAAAGAAGCTTCTTTTTTTTGAAAGGTACACTTACCTATAAATATGAGAATGCATATTTACATATTCTAAAATAAAGAAGTTACATTGGTCTAAGTATGTTGCAAAAGTAGGTTTTTCTCTAGGACCTATGACCTCTCCATCCATGTATATTTGGCTTTGTTTACATTATTACACGTGTTCCTTTTCATTGAGTAGGCCTTAATTCCAATTAGACTGCTGTTGATTGCCCCCAAGATGGAAGTGTCATTTCTATGCCAGATATGGTGATGCACACCTTTAATTCCAGCACTTGGAGGCAGATACAGGAGGATCTCTGTGAGATCAAGTTCAGCCTGGTCTATATAGTGAGTTCCAGGCTAGCTGGGGCTACAGGGAGACCCTGTCCAAAAAATAAATTGCTACTACTGCACCAATAGTGATAGTTTGTTGAGCCAATCATTGTAGCTTATTAGGATTTGCATTTGAGTAGGATCACTGATTTGGTTTTCTACCTTGGCAACTTATATAGTATCCTCTGATACTATGAAAGGATGCCTTCAGGGAGGAGGCTTCCAGGTCAATTCCAGTCCAATTGCACCAAGCCCTACGTCTGAAGTATAGGCTGCCTTCAGCAATACGGTCTTACCTTCAAGTTCTAGGAGGCAATCAAGGGCTGTGGCAATAGCCTCTGTTATTTTGGTAGTCTCTTGCACTATCTTGATCAACAACTGAAAGAGCGGTTTCTCTTGCCTGGTACTGTGTTTTTTTTTTATATAGCCTTCAGCTATACACATACACTCACATATTTATTGTATGGGTATTTTTCAGTAGGACTTTGAATTAATCTATTTCCTTCTTTTTATTTTTTCATATCATCTAAGTATTATTTATCTCTCCTCTCACTCCCTCATATAACCCTCCCTTCTCTCTCCCCAGTTAAAGTAACCCTCCTTTCCCCATTTCTCCCTCAGTAATACCTGTCTCCTATTAGTCCCTTCTCCCAAGTTCCTTCTTTCCCTTTTATCCCCATGGTTCATTTCCATTTCAACATCCTTAGTAATTAGGGAAATACAAAATAAAAACCATTGTAAGATTTCATCTAACCCCAAAACAAGTCTCTTAAGGAAATGCATTATTTGAGAAACTGCTAATCTATTATCTTAACATATTTGTTGAAAAAAATGTCAACCACTGTTTTCACTTGGTGGTATTTTTCCTTCCTTTCTTTTCATTTTTGTTGCTGTTCTTGTCTGTTTGGGGCCTCCTTTCATCTAAGTAGTGAAACTATATTATAATTGGAGATTATCTTATTTCTTATCCATACTAAATTTTCAGTTGAAAAGAACAGACTGTATCTCTCAAAGCAGATCCTTTAGTGGGCAAAGGCAGTTGGTACAGAGTTAACAAACTGCACATGATTGGTCTTACTTATGGCCAGTTACTTGATTTCTTTATATTTTAGTTTTTTCACATGCCTAAAATAGAGGGTTAAGTTTTAAGAAGCAAAATTTTTTTGGAAGTTGAATGAGAACATCTATGACACAGAAGCACTGTGGACAGCAGGTACATGATCAACATGAGTAACTACATTCATTTTTATTCTGCCTTAGGTCATTCGGTTTTTATATGTAACATTTCTTCTGGGCAAAAATAATGAGATCTTATAGAAATCTTAGAAAAATAAGATTGTAATAAAAAGAAATGAACTAGACTTTTAATCAACCCATAATTTTAAAAGTTTCTGAAGATATAGCACTCAATTCTCAACTCAGTCATATAATTTTGATTGCCTTATATGCAACAGAAAAAATGTGTTTACTAATTCAAACAGAAATCAATAATCATATTGATCAATTCTATCAGTATACTTGAAGATTATTCTTCTGGGCAGAAAACAATTTCCAAAAGAAATTATATTTTAACTGTATATCCTTTACTCCTCTTTTTTATAAAACTTTAAAAAAACTTTATTGAGAATTTCGTACATGCACATAAGGTGTTTTGATCAAGTCTACACTCACTCCCTCCCCCCTCCAACACCTCCCATATCTCCTGATCACTTTTTCTGACAACTTCGTGTGCTCTTTCTTCCTTCCTTCCTTCCTTTCTTTTTCTTTCTTTTTCTTTCTTTCTTTCTTTTTTCTTTCCTTTTCTTTTTTTAATGGGTCTTTTTGCTACTCTAACAGTCCCCCCTCTGAAGAGGTAACCCTAAAATCTTTTAAGAATTAAATAAATGTTCTCAAATTCTTTTTACATTTTTGGCCTTTGGAACAAAGTAGATAGACCCATTGAAGGGGTACCCCAATTGCCTCACCCTGCATTCCTGTTTAGCATGGAAGAAGCCAGAGCAGTCTGGGTCCCTATTCCCTATTGATAATTTGATGAACCTCTTCAGAGGATGGTGTGATAAGAATAGGAGGTAGGAATTTGCTAGACAGGGTAAAAAGACTCCAAAGAAAAGTAGCCAGTTTCTTGGCTAAAAGCCAAAATGTTCTTGGGCCTGTTAGTAACATACTCTGTTCCTTACTCCTCTTAAACAAATACATTTAATTTAGAGCTTTTTGTTAAATTTCTGGAACTATGACTTTCAGAGGCCACGTAGCAGTATACGTTACAAGACACCAAGCTACTCTTCCAAATTGCTCTTAAAAACTTCAATTGTTTGCATTTTTCTCATGATTTAGAGCTAATTATAGTAACTAACTTTTTTCTACCTTTTCAACTGTTTGATTCATCTTAAAATGTGTTTTACAACTCACAGTTTCTTTTTTGCAAAATTCTAGAATATTTAGTCAATGACCAATGTAATTTTTAAGTTTTTAGTTATGTATTGCCCAAATACTCCTAACAAATTGTATTATGACTTATACTTCATAATATTGCCATACTTTAAAAGAGCAAAATGATTTTTAAGTTTAATATAATAAAATGGTATTTAATAATTTGTTCTTGTAATATTAAACATTTTATTTCTCATTTGAGTTTCAGTTTTGTAAGTGTTTGTATCATTTGTTCATTTTCCTGTTGAGATAGTTATTTTGTGAATAATTTATAAAAACTCTACACAGTAAGTTCCCACACATAAAATAGTTCTATGACACTATTCTGGAAAGACTTAAAGAAATATCTACGTGACAGACAGAACCAGCAACAGACCAAAGTGAGGATACCGCCAAAGTCCAACTTGGTGAGCCAATGAGTGTATTAGGGTTACTTATGGAGTATGAGTGAGGGGTTACTTACAGGGGCAGAAATGATGCAAAGATAGCTATGCCTCCAAAAGCCCACCACAGCAAGGGCGAGGGCTTATGAAAGCTCGAAACCCAGGGCACACTGCACATAATAAATTATTTATTTCTTAATTTGCTTGCTGGCATCACTTCTCTAATTCACTAACTTCTGCTTGTCTGTTGCTAATTCCTTCATCTTGACTTCCATATACAAATAAGTATGTGGAATAATGTTAACCCATATTTGATTAAATGATACATTCATCTGTTTTTACATAGTGTTAGAGGAGTCCCCTAAATGTATTTCTAATAATTCCTGTAAGACTTTTAGCTATTATTCTCATTTAAATTATTAAACAACTATAGTTGCAAAAGTTTTCATTTCTACTTTAATCAATGAATGAAAATGTTTTAAAATTGGTGTGAGTCTAGAAGTTACTAGTCAGTTCTACTTCTGGTTTGTTCAAAATTACGTACTTCTGGGCTGGAGAGATGGCTCAGTGGTTAAAAGCACTAGCTATTCTTCCAGAAGATCCAGGTTCAAATCCCAGCACCCACAGGGCAGCTAACAACCATCTGTAACTCCAGTTCCAGGGGACCCGGTGCCCTCTTCTGTCCGCCACAGCCATTGCATGACACAGGTGTACTTACACACATGCAGGCATAGCACTTATACACATAAAATTTAAAAAATAAATAAATCAAAATTATATAATTTTAATTTTAGAATTCTTACACTATATGGTGAACTTTTTTGCAAACTGGACAAGAAAACATAGTCTCATTTCTGCATAGCTCAGATTTATATAAATAATATAAAGAAATAACTATTTTATTCAATTCTTTCACACCCCACTCATTAATTACATCCTATTTTTTTCAGTGCATCAAAATTTTCATAGATTCAGCTGGGCATGGTGGCACACACTGTTGATTCCTGCACTCAGAAGACAGAGTCAGGTGGATCTCGGTTAAGTCAAGGCCAACCTGGTCTACATAGCAAATTCCAGGGTACCTGGGGCTACAGGGAGACCCTGTCTCGAAAAAAAAAAATAACAACCCTGGCATGGTGGCACATGCCTTTAATCCCAGCACTGGGGAGGCAGAGGCAGGCGGATCTCTGTGAGTTCGAGGCCAGCCTGGTCTCCATAGTGAATCCAGGCCAGCTAGGACTACAGGGAGACCCTGTCTCAAAAAGACCAATAAAATAAAATAAAATAAAATAAAATAAAATAAAATAAAATAAATTCCCCAAATTCCTTTTCAATTAATTTCAACTATATTCATAAGTATATTTAATATGCTTGTGATAGTTTTCATCACAGCTACATCTTTTTTGTCTTATTTATGGATTGTGTTTTTACCAACAGTACACAAAACTCTCTTTGGGCTAGAGAGATGGCTTAGTGGTTAAGAGCACTGGTTGCTCTTGAAGAGGGCCCCAGCTGTGCTCCGAGCACTCATCTGGCAGCTAACAACCATGAGCAACTCCAGTTCCAGGGGATCTGACACCCTCTTTTGGATTCTACAGGCATTGCATGCATGGGTGCAATTTAATGTAGGCAAAATACACACATTAAAAAAGTCAATAATTTTTAAAATTCTCTTTATCCTTTTAATCATTTCCTTTGGTTTCTTATTGGTATATTAGTACTCTTAGCACTGGAGAATTGAGAATGCATTTTCTGATGACTATTTTCTCATGTGTTTGGCCTTTTGGATTCAATGTCTCTTAGATCTATGTATCTTCTATGTTATACATGAGCGGGTTCTGTTTTTCCCACAATATCAATACAGATGACCTCTGGCAAAAGAATTTGATCTGTTTCTTTTCACAGACACCATTTTCCTTCAATAATCTTATGTCTGGAAAGTAAATAATACTTTTATTCTGCTTCACTTGTTTTTGATCATTTTTACATGAAATATCTCTTTTCAGTAATTAAGAAAACAGACTACTTTAAGTTTTACTACGATCATATTAACATTTTAAAATACTTGAATATACACTGCTCTAATTTTTAGTGTCGATGTTAAAATCCTACTGGCTACCCACATATAATAGAAATTTAGGTTGATCTAATTTTCTCTCGTCTCTCTCCTTCTCACACCTCTTGATAAATTTGTTAAATAAAAATTTAAGGCTCAGATATCATTGCCAAATTACTCTTTACAGTATGTTTCATTTCTTAAATATCTACTTATGGATCATGATATAGTAGATACATTTTACTTCCTAACTATATTTATGACATTTTTGGACTAATTAATATTTAAATGTTTTCAGTGCTATCAACCATGCTGTTGACTCCCCAAATGTGGTTTGTATATTGGTTACATGAGTATGTCTTAAAATAATATTGGTAGTGTGTTTCCTGAGTCTCTGAATAGTTAAGAATACCCAACGGCACCACGATACATAAATCATAATGCTCACAATAGAAAATTCTTGAACAATTATTTCACCTGCAATGCAAAAAATGTTTCTCTTAACAGGCCATCTTTCATTTTTGCAAAAGACAAATTCTGTGGTCAGATGATTTGCTTTTCGTAGGCATCATGCGTTTGTGTTTTTGTGCTTCTTTGTTCTTCCAAATGCAGATGGCTGGTCCTTTTTAGGTACTAGGGCTTGTGCCTACAGGGCTGGGATGCTTCTCACCTCAGAGGCTTCGTCTACAATATAGTGGTTCCAAGGCTGCTGTATTTTTATTCGTTTTCCATATTAAGCATCTTTTTGTGTTCACTTTAATACATTTTTCTATCTTGGAACATACAGGATGCGTTTCATCACTGGTGAACTGTAGAGTTTTATTAGTTTAACCCTTTAGTGCTTTACCTAGGGTTTCTCTTCTACTTTTTCATCTATCTGGTTTTCTTCACAGCCATGTTTCAGTGCAGCCATCCAGCTCTGTTTCTGCTGGCTTTCATCAGTCTGTTTTCCAATCACCTCACTGGTCTTACTTTGTTCATTTATTGCTTTAAAATGATCATATTTTCTTGAACTGTACTGATCATACAAAGGGTTCCATGTTCCTCAGATCCCTGGGCATCTGTACAAACAGTGTTCTTTTGTTAGGTGCTGTGTTCTCTTCATGTTACTGAATCTTTGTGAATGTCCTGTTGTTACACACACGTATGTGTACTTGTGTGTGTGTTTGTGTGTACATCATTTAACAGGTTTTTTTTCTTCAAATAATGAGCATGTCAGGCAAGTTTTCTTAGTCAATCTTGAAATTCAATTGGAATACTCTCAGGAGTTCTGGTTGAAAGGAAGCTTGAAGTAATCACCCATATCATTCCAGTGATCCAGAAATTTGAAATAGGTGGGAAAAAGGGTCATGTGTCTGAACATTGTAGGGAACAATGTACTTCCTGTCTTTGTATGTTTAGTGAAGGAGCTTCCCTGGACACATGAGCCATTTTTCCAAATCTGAGCTACATCTTTAATGAGAGATACAAGCTTTTCAGGTCACACAGACTATTTCCTTTCCTGAGTGCTTCTAACTACTATTCTTAAAAGAAATCTCACATGTACAGTTGTGCATGGTTTAGCTCAGTATTCCCTTACAAGACTGTGTTGGGGGCATTAGGCAAGTTATTTTATACCTGTGGTATCTATCTTCATGAAGTTGTTGCAAAAATATAACGGTTTCCTACATAGAATCATGGCTAACATGCCATGTACATTCAACTAAGGATTGCAGAAGTAGGGGCTTGACCTTCCATCCCTGGTAATTAATAAGAACCCAAACACTCTTGCTCCTTGCTGAGGACTGGTCCGGAAGCCAGGACAGTCAACCCATGATCTGGTAGCATGCCCTCCCAGTAATGGCAGTGGCAATAGTAGGAAGCCTGGATCTTGCTCCCAGCAAGCAGTAAAGGAGGTACTTTTCCATCAATGCAAAGAGGGTGGGGAGCAGTGAGGATGCCCTCTAACTCAGGTATCCTAGCGAGGTATCAGAACAGGCCTACACGGGTCCAGATGCCCATCTCCACCTGAACACAAGGAGGGTCAGCAGGTTGAATGGACTTGCAGCCTTATGTGGCCATCATGATGCAATTGTGTTCACCCTACCAAGGTCATGATAAAGGAAGTAATATAAATAAAGGATTGAAATACTGTCCAGAGTCTGTGAACATAACACCCAGAGGCCCACATTCCAATTGGAAATCATTAAAGAGACAGAATTCAAATGGATTTTTTAAAAATATTAGCAAGATGACAGAGATGCTAGAATTATCTAAAAAATATTTTAAAATAGCCACAATAGACATCTCATGAAGAAATTAAGAATATGCTTGAGAAACATGATAAAAATAAAATAGAAAGTATCAGCAAAGAGCTAGAAATCTCAGCAAAGAAATGATATAAAATAAAATAAATGAAAATTTCAGGACCTAAAATAGAATATACAGCAATACAATAACTAAAAAAAAAAAACTTCAGCAGATAAACACAATAGCAGAAACAAAGGAAGAATAAAAAACAGAACAGTACTGAACTCAAAGACATAAAAATACAAATTATTTAATTTAAATAGAAAGAAATACTATTAGATAGAAAAAAGATGCAGAGGCCAGTTGCACTACAACAAAGTTATAGCATTCTAGTCACAGAGGTTCTAAAAGGGGATGGTATAAAGACCAAAGGCTGAAAACTACCCAGAGCCATAACTGTTGAAATCTTCCCCAATTAACCAAAACAAACCTGTGTGTTTAAGAATCTAAGAAAACCCAAAACACAATTGTTGTGGAAAATCTTGTGACTGATTTTGTCTTTTGCCTTACATACCTATCATGCTGGAATGCATTGCTTCTAATGGGGCATCTGGCCCGCTAGAGTGTAATAGGATACGAGTCTGCCGTGCTAATAAGGGATTCCATATGCTGTGTTGTGATTGGACTATTACCTCTATATAAGCCCATACTTTCCTGCAATAAAGCAGATCTGTGTCACTGAACCTGGTCTCCTGTGTCTGAATGTGGCAACACCGGCACAGACTCCTCACCAGCCCTGGGGTCTGGACTGGAGGACTGATCTGAGGAACTAAGAGAGCAGGAGAGTGGCCACTGATCGGAGGAACTAAGAGAGCAGGAGAGTGGCCACTGATCGGAGGAACTAAGAGAGCAGGAGAGTGGCCACTGATTGGAGGAACTAAGAGAGCAGGAGAGTGGCCATAGCAGAGGAGAGCAGCCACAGCCGGCGACCACACACAATAAAACCAAGAAATCCATGTAAACACACATTGCAAGTAGAACAAGACAACTAAGAAGGAAAATTCCCTGAAAGCAGATAAAACCACACCTAATGTATAGAGAAAAGCATTTCAAATGACAGCAAATTTCTCACCATAAACTAACAGAACCAGGAGGAAGCAGCACAGGATGCTGAAAGAAAAAATTATTATGTTCAGTCCCACATGCAGATAATCTTCAGGAATGAAAGTGACATTAACACATTGTCAGACACAAAGAAATGAAGATAATTTGCTATCAAAAGATTTGTCTTAAAAAGAAAGGCTAAGATTGTTCTCCAAGGAGGATGTGTAAGAAATCTTGGAACACTACAGGAGAAAGACAAGAGGAAGCAGAAATATAGCACGGGAAACTTGCCTTCCCCAGTGTCAAAATTATGTTTGACAGCTAAAGTAAAAATTATAACACTATCTGATATACTTATAAATACAGAAATGAACTATTTTAAATGATTATAGTCTGAACAAGGAAGGGAGGATAAAGTGACAAACAGGGAAGTAAGCTTTTTCCACTTCATGAGAATTAGTAAAATGAAAACCCCAATAAATTGATGTTACACATGTATAATAGGTAAACGTAGCCAATACTAAAAGAACCTCCCAAATGCAGTTTTAAAATTCACAGCTAAATAAAAATGGGACTGTAAAAAATACTATTTAAGTGACTCAACAGGAAGGCATAAAAACAAAAGAGAAAACAAAGATTAAAAATTGGTAGCTGCTAGCCCAGTCAAAGCAACATTTATATTTAATGTGAATGTCCTGAATATATCATTTAAAAGAAAGTGTTGGTAGTTTGAATTTAAAACACAACCTAATTAAATGCTATTTAAAAGAAGCTCATTTTTAAAAGAATAATAACATTAACATAAATCTAACATATACAAATATGCCAATATATTGGTATATGGCTCTGTACCAAATGTTCCAATATTAGGAACAAAGTGGAGATTTGTAATTATGAACTTTCAAAAACTATAAGAGAAAATTGAAAAGAAAGAAGGAAGGAGGGAAGAAAAAAGGAAAGAAAGAGAGAGGGAGGGAAGGAGGGAGGGAGGAAAGGAGGAAGGGAGGGAGGGGAAGGAAGGATGAGAGAAAGAAGGAGGGAGAGGGAAAGAATGAGGGAGAGAAGAAAGAATAAAGAAAAAATAATAAACCAATGCCCCACATGAATATAAATACAAGCACCCTTAAAAATAAATATTAACTAATACATTTCAGTAATATGTAAAAAGGATAGCATATCATGACCAAATAGGATGCATTCTAAGGATGCCAAACTAGTTCAATATTTGGAAAACCATGTAATCTATCATTTTGACAGACTCAAAAAATTCTTGATAAAAGAACTGATACAGAGAAATAATTTTAACCTACTGTAGTTGTTTAGCTAAATGGTCGCATTGTCAAACTGCCTTCCCAGTATTTATTTTTATACCCATAGCTTTGCACTGCTCTCAGCCTTAGTCAGAGATGCTTCTTTTTGCAGTGGGGAATGGCTCATGCAGAGGCTCATAACTGATCGAGGTCCTGAGAATAAGTGACTGTGAGTCTCAGTCTTAGATGGGACTTCTATATCAACCTCCTCTACCCCCAAGCTTCAGAGAACACTACAGAAGAGGGGGATGGAAAGAATTTAGGAGCCAGAGGACAGGGAGGAGCACTGTAAGATTCTATTTTCCAGACAAACATGGCTGTTGCACACAGGGAGCCCACAGAAGCTGTGGTTACCTGCATAAGATCAACCTACACTAGTATGGATGGAGGAGGAGCACTCAAGGCCCCATATTAGCTGAGCAGCTACTGGCAGCTGATGGCTGCTGGGGGGGTCACTTTTCTTTGGGAGGGTGGTCACTGGTGTGTTGCCCATGCCCCAGTGGTTAACCCCAAACTCACGTACATACAGGCAACACTAACTGCACTCTAGATTTTTTAAAAAGGATGTGAAGTTGGGTCACATCTCCTATTCATGATTCAAGGAGTTTCTTCTCCCCTTAGAGACAGGAGTTATGCAATTTGGGAGTCTTTTAGATAGGCTCACTGAAGAGGTACTCCAATTGCCTCACTCTGTGTCCCTATTCAGCATGGAAGAAGCCAGAGCGGTCTGTGTCCCTATTCCCTATTGGCAATTTGGGTAACCCCTTCAGAGGATGGTGTGATAAGAATAGGAGGTAGAAATTGGCTAGGCAGTTAGGGTAAAAAGACCCCAAAGAAATGTAGCCAGTTTCTTGGCTAAAAGTCAAAATGTCCTTGGGCCTGTTAGCAACATACTCTATTCCAAGGGCCAAAAATGTCAAAAGTATTTGGAAGCTTGTATCTAATCCTTAAAAGATTTTGGGGTTACCTCTTCAGAGAGAGCAATGTTGGAGGGGAGGAAGTGGGCATGGATTTGATCAGAACACTTTATAGGCATGTATGAAATTCTCAATAAAGTTTTTGTAAAAATTAAAAAAAAGGATGTGAAGTTGGGAGGAAGATGTGTTGGAAGGGCCTAGGAGGAGTTGGAGGGGAAGACTAGGGAGTGGATATGCATGTATGTATGACATTTTCAAAGAATAAGCAAATAGTAAAAAGAGAAATATTGGAGAAAGAATAAATGAAGGTGAAATCTGTTTTCCATATTCTTACTCCATCTAAGATATAACTATATAACTAGTGTTTGAAATAACAGCATTAACAATGTATTAGTGATTATAGATCTGAATAAATGTTGAAAACATTACTAAAAATTCATGATTTAAAAAATCTTGGAAAGTGGGACATTTTTCTCTTAAGGAGTAGCTACATGATACACATAGCTGTCATTAGATATAATGCTGAATATTAAATGCTTTCTCAAGATCAGGTACAAGTCTAGGATGCTTATTCTTACCTGCCTTTTTCAAAATAATGCTGGGGACTGAGGGAAATGGGCGGCAAGCCAGGCTTAGCCTGGGAACTGTTGGAAACTGATTACTGCTGGGTGAGGGAGAGTAGACGTTTCTTAAGATTTCTGGATAAGCTGACTGGACTTGAGTGGATGAATTTGCACCATAGGATATCTGGGTAAAAATGCTTGACTGGATGGGACTTAACATGTAAGGTAGAATACATGAGGTCTGGTGGGGAGGAGTCAGGGAGCAGGGGGCATCGGTACAAATAATCTTTTTTTTTAATTTAATTTTATGTGTATGCATGTATTGCCTGCATGTAGGTAAGTGTACCTGTGTCATGCGATGCTGGCAGAGGTCAGAAGAGGCTGTCAGATTTCCTGGGACTGTAGTTACAGACAGTTGTTAGCTGCCATGTGGATGCTGGGATTGGAACCCCAGTCCTCTGCAAGAACAACCAGTGTTCTTAACTGCTGAGCCATCTCTCCAGCCCCAAATAATCTCTTTTATCATCTCTAAGAACTACCTATGAATTAATATATTACTCCCACCAAAAAGATACAGAATAATTTTTAAAAATAAATTTTGTTTTAGAATTTCAAATGAAGAAAAATTTTAAAACCTTAAAATGGTACCAGAGAGACAGCTCAAGAGGTAAAGGCATCTGCCATCAAACCTGATGATCTGAGTTCCATCTCAGTAACCACACACTGGAAGGAGAGGACCAACTTTTAAAAGTCATCTTCTGACCTCCACCTGTTCACCATAGTATGCGCACACTCATAATATTATATATTATAGATTATATATATGCACAGAGACAGGCACACAAACACACTATAAATGATTTTTTTTAAGAAAACAAAATGATAGCAATGAATGTCAAGCAGCATTATACATTTGGAATTTTAGTAAAGCTCTGACAAGCTTCTAACCATATCAGTCAAAGGCAATTATCTTAGAAGGGTGCTGTGGACCTTAGCAGTAATGGAGTGCTAGACATGTGCATTTCTTTTGATTTGGGGCAATGATTTCAGATCTTTCAACTCAAAATATTTTACAGACTGTCTTCCAGACATCATTTGAAGAACTTGGCTCTTGTGATAGCAAGTGAACATAAAGCTGCTGGGTACAGTCGTGAGCTGCTGATGTGCATGTGGAAGTCCTTAGGAAGTCCTTGTGTTCATGAGTGTATGTGTCACTTGATAATTAAAACTTTCATCATCAGATCATTCTCTAAGACATACTTCGCAGATTCACACTTCTGTTATTCAATTTATCAAGCAATGTTGTATAGTGGTAGGGAAAGAAGGAATCACGGCATATTCTAAGATACTGTTTTTCTAAATTTACAGAAAGTAAAAGCAATGGGGTTAGTCTGTTTCAGCTTTTAACTTTTCTTCACAAAAAAAGGGACTACATAAAGGTTTAGTTCTGATAAACCATATGGAGAAATAAAAGGGTGTTTTAATTGTATGGAAAGACACATAAAGGAGTTAACAGAGCTGGAAAGTCTCCACCCCAAATCAAGAATTTGTGAGTTATATAAATAAAAAGCAAATAGATTAAGGTTTTGATGCTACTTCCAGCAATGACAAGGAGGTATCAACCAATTAGTCCTTTCCTACTTCCTTTTTGGTCTCCATATAAAGAGAAAGTGTCTGCAAGAAAAGCAAGGACTCCCTATGTTCACAGATTAGAAAAATCAATATTGCTAGTATGTCTAAATTCCCAAAATGATCTATAGATTCAAGGTAACCCCCAACAAAATGCCAATGAAATTCTTTACAGAAATTGAATATTTATCTTAAAATTCTCAGAAAAGCACAAAAGCCCTTAAATAGCAAAACAAACCCTAAGCAAATGGAAGAATTCGGGAGGCAGCATGACTCCTGACTTCAAAACATGCTACATGGATGACTGTGTTGGCTCATGCCTATGAGACCAACATTTGGTAGGCTGGCGCAGGAAGATCACAATGAGTTCCAGGCCAGCCTGGGTTACAGAGTGAGACACTGTCACAGAAACAAGAAATTATCAAAAATAAAAACAAACAAAAAGACCACAGCAGTCAGAGCAGACCACAGAGCCCAGAGCTAAACCTGCAGATCTACAGATAACTAACTACTTTAAATTTATTTTTATTGATTCAAGAATTTCATATAATGTATTTTGATCATACTCAGATTCCTTTCCCTTTTTTGTTTTTAATTTTTAGATTTTTAGGTTTTGGGTTTTTTGTTTGTTTGTTTGTTTGTTTTTTGAGACAGGGTCTCCCTGTGTCCTTGGCTGATTTAGAACTCACTTTGTAGACCACGGTGGCCTCCATCTAACTGAGATCTCCCTGCCTCTTTCTCCTAACTATTGGGTTTAAAGGCATGCACCACCACACCCACCTTGCACAACTAATTCATTATACAAGAACTGAACACATGTATTTCAGAATTTCAGAAATGATGACTTGGTAGGACACACTGGGAAAAATGGCTATCCACAAAGGATAAAGTTGACTCCTATCTCTCACCCTATATAAAAATCAAGTCACAATATATCACAGAACTGAGTGTAAGATTTGAAATTCTGGAACAACTAGAAGAAAACATGAACCAAACACTTCAAAATTGTGATATTGTCAATGATTTTCTGGAGAGGGCTCCCCAACCAGGAAACAAAAGCAAAAGTTGACACATGCAATTACATCAAATTAAAAGCCTCTCTGCACAGCAAGGAGACAGTCAATAGAGTGAAGGAACAATCACAGAAGGTGAGAAAATACTTGGCAACTATTCATCTGAAAGGTGACTGATATCCAGAATATAAAATGAACTAAAAAAAAAAATACAAGCAACCCAACTAAACACTGGGCAAATGACCTGAATAGACACTTCTTAAATGGAGAAACATAAAGGAGGCACCTGCGAATACACGGGAAAATGCTCAGGATCTTTAGCCATCAGGGAAATGCAAATCAAAACTACAGTGACATTTTGTCTTACTCCTGTCAGAATAGCTTTTATCAAAAAGAAAAAGAAAGAAATTCATCCTGTCAAAGGCACAGAACAAAAGAAACTGGTATTCATTGTTGGCAAGAATGTAAATTAGCATAGCCATTACAGAGAACAGAATGGAGGTTCCTCAAAAACTAAAAGTAGATCTGCCATATGATCAAGTAACCCAACTTCTGTATAATGTATACCCAAAGGAAATTAAATCAGAAGAAAAAAGTGATATCTGCACATCCATATTTATGAAAGCACAACAGCTAAAGATGTGGAATCCGTCTAGTTACCAATCATTAGATGACTACAAAGAAAATTTGCCGTGCATGCACATGGAGTATTATTGAGTCATAAGGAAAAATAAAAACTTGGCATTCACAACAAAATGGCTGTACACTATGTTGAGTAAAATAAAACAGACACAGAAAGACCAAGGCTACATATTCTCTGTCATATATGGAAGGAAAATATGAAGGGGGGGGCAAGGTAACCTGAAAGTAGAATAGCAATTACTAGGACTGGGCCAGGTGTACAGGTGAGAGTATAGGAAGAGGGTGATTGGGTTTCATCAGTGCACAGCGTATGCATGTGTGGAAACAGCATACATTAATATGTACATGGATACACGTTATGAATGTGGCAAGATCTAGATTGTGACAGATGACAGATGAGTGGTAGGTTGTATCTGTTTTTCAAAGAAAGTTGATGCTGAAACAAAGCTGAAACAGATTTCTTGGGGGAAAATCCTCTGAAATATAAAGAGGGAATAAGCAAGATTAGTTAGGAGAATCATTGGGCCATGGTCGCATGTGCAATAATAGTCAAGACAAAAAAGAAGTGATCAGGTAGTCTCAGTGCATGCTGCAGTTCTGACAATACCAACACCACCGTTCAGCAGCCGTAGGACTGACCTGGACTCTGGCAAATAAAAAGGTCCAAAGATCGGAGTGGACTGCACTGGATCAGGTGCTCACCCACTGTTGAAGATTAACACATCTTTCAACTCTCGCCCAAGAAGTTTCTTTATGCTGCACATGGTGATTGACACAGAAACTTACGGCTTTCTAATGTGCCGGGTGGAGGGGGCTGCAGAGCGCTTATCTCTGAGTGGAACACCTTTATGAGGCTTCTGGAGCACAGGGCTCATGGATCATGGCAGAGGAGGAGGTAGAAAGATTGTAAGAGCCAGAGGTGGCAGATGCATGCACAAGTCCTATGCAAGCTCCAGTGGATGGACCCACACTGGAGAACGCATGAGGATTCAAGATAGACTCTATAGGCTTCATTATACAGAGAGAGCACACTGAAATGAGTGTGGGGGGTAATGTGGGGAGGTGTGCATGGGAGAGGCGCTATAAATGTCATCAAATTATATTGTATGGAAATCACAAATATTTAATAAAAGAAGTAAAACAAAAAAAGTCAAAAGACTCCCATTTGTGCAAAATGACAATAATATTTGCATATACCCTACACAGTCTTCCCATATACATTAAACAACCTCTAAGACACTTATAAAGTCTAAAATACACAAATATCAATAGTTGTTATATTGTTTAAGGAATAATGATACAAAATAAGAATATCTGGGCTGGAGAGATGGCTCAGCAGTTAAGAGCATTCATTGCTTGCTCTTGCAGAGGACCTGGGTTTGATTCCCAGCACCCACATGGCAGCTAATAACCATGCGTAACTCTGGTTCCAGAAGAATCCAATGCTCTCTTCTGACCTCTGAAGGCATTGCACTACATGGTTGCACTTACACACATACAGGCAATACACTCATACACATAAAATAAAAATAATAAATATTTTTAAACTAATTAAAAAAAAAACTACCATGTTCTTTCCTGAACATGTTCAGTTGACTGTTGGATGAATCCACATATGGGGAACCTGTGAACCTTGGACACAGAGGGTCAATTGTATTAGCCAAGCCAATGGAAAAATTCTCATTAAAAGAGTCCTGCCAATTGTGCAGAATGGCCAGGCCTTCATAGTCCAGCTATTTTCAGTCACTGGCTGTGGGTAGCCCATAAGACCCTGATCTTGGCATAAATGCTGTGACAAGCCCCCAAAAGTGCTACCTCAGGAGGCTTTCAGCAAAATTCCCTTTTCGCAGCTGAAGCCCAAGTTCCATCTTGAAGATCTAAGCTGCTCATCTCCACAACTACATCATCAGAATATACAAGGCCTACTGACCTTTTCTATTTTAATATATTTTGAAACATCATTAAAGAGGTTTTTCTCTTTAAAGTAACATACTTAAAATACACTTTTCAGCAAAGGAAGCATAGTTAGTGGTAGACGATAAACATGAGGTACTCACTAGGAAGATGGAAATAAAGGGAACCTTCGGAGAGAAGATGCTTGCTGTGATGGACAGACAGCCACCAGAGAAAGAATGCACGCCTTACAAAATGAGCATCGTTCTTTTCACAAAATTCACTTTTCATAAGTTAAAATTTGAAGACTGATCTGAGCCCTAAGGAAATGAATGAAAAAATACATTCAAAAACAACTAAACACATGCACCAAACACACTAGTTCACTTATTTCTGTGGAATTACTTTTCTTTTCTTCCATTTCCAACTCACTACATAGCAAATTTAACTCAATATGCTGAAAAAAATCCTAATCTTATTCACTAAATTCAACAGTCTGTATGCTTAACTTCTGTTACTTTGGAACAGAGTCTTTTCAATGACTGCCCTCTGGAGTCCTCTACCTATCCCCTCTAGAGAAAATTCACTTGTTCCTGTGGCACAAAGCTTGGGAATCCCTGGCACTCCCTGTCATTTCTTTGGGCTCTACAAAGATAGTCTTTGTCTACTTAACTGCTCTTACCTTTCTGGTGACTGTGGCTGACGTTAGGGGCCAGCAAATCAATCAAGATTCCTTGTGGCCAGGACCTCTGTTATCCTCTGGCTCACTGGGTCTCACTCTTACAGAGACTTTCCAACATTCTTCACCCTACCCTGACCTCTTTCTACAATTGGCCCAAGGTCTTGACTTAATTCAGTAAGACTCATGCTTCATGGACATGTGGGTATCCCAAATTTCACTCATACTACAAAGACACATTAGTAATCCACCAAATGCACAACTGTGCTACCACAGTTTGTGGATGAGCAGGTGTCTAATTAGGAATAACTTGTGAGAAACTGTCCTGCCGGGCTTCCAGGGATTTCCAACTCCTACATCCTCCTAAGCCTGTCTCCCATCCCGACTTCTCCAGTCAGCATCTTTGTGTCTCCTTTACCACCACCTTAGAAAAGAAGTTTAGCCAACAGTCACATGCTCAAAAGAATTACATTAAGATGAAATCTATTAATCATATAGTTAAAGTTTTTAAAAACTGAGAGGGGAAAGGAAAATAAACAGAAATGCTTTGCTTATTTAAAAAAGGAAATTTTAACTTAATAGAGTTTATGTTGAGAAGAAAAGAATATTATTAGAAAAGAAGCTATTATAAAAAAGAAAAAAAGATAGAAAACCCAATTGCCTGTCTCTGCACAAGATGAGCAGAGGAATCATCACACGTTTGCTTGAAGACAGCACTTACTTCATATTAGTGCAATGCTTTCTATTGATCAAGGATACACCCGAGACATAGGAGCAAGAAGCAGCAAAGGAGGCCACATCACATCTAAGTCTTCATCTGTATGAAGGGAAAATGAGCTGATGTTAGTCCAAATACACAAATCATAATTGTATGCTATCTGTATTTAAATTACTGACATTTGCATTTATTTATTTACTCGTGTGTGTGTGTGTCTTTGTGTGTGTGTGTGTGTGTGTGTGTGTGTGTGTGTGTGTGTAAGCCTGAGTGTGGAGGTCAGAGGACAACTTGTAAGAGTCACTTCTCTCCTTCTACCATGTGGATTCTGGGGATTGAACTCAGGTCATCAGGGTTGGCTTGCAAGCACCCTTCCTCAGTAAGCCAGGTTTCACTGGCCCTTAAGATATAGTTATATATAAAGTTTATTTAAAAACAAAAAAAATTCAAAGTGTCTCCTATTAAGGAGACAAAATAAAAAAGAGGTGTGAGATGTCAGGATGACAGAATGTGTTTTTCTTCCAGTTCTGTTTTGCATTACTATGACCAAGATTTAAAGCTTTGATTAAAAGTTTTTAAAACTACGCTATCTGTACAATATATAATAGACTAAGGAAACAAAAAAGGCTGCATAGAGATTAATGTAGGTGACCAAAGCTGATTAGAAGCAAAT
>NW_008353008.1:1506201-1510085 GCF_000622305.1 Nannospalax galili | reverse complement strand
CTAACCAAACAAACAAGGAAAAGAAGAAACAGCAGAGACACTCAGATTACTAAAAAGTAGAAAATGACTAAAACATTACCTGCCACAAAAGTAGATGAAGGGACCTGAATATAAATTAGAAACATTCCAAAGAGTAAATTGAATTATTTGTTCTTTGAAAAAGCCAGTAACGCTGACAAACACATGAAGAATCTAGTTCTTAAAAATAAACAAACTAAAGAAATAGTGGACTAACATAGAAACTTTACCTAATTTAGCAAATAATTATTCTATTGAAAAGTAATAAAGGAAAATATAAAAAATGGTTATTTTTATATGGCCAATATAATTCAAGACACAGAAAACTGAAAGTAAAAATTCCTAAATGTTTAATCCTAGCAATTGGAAGGCAGAGTGGGTCTCTGAGATCATAGCCAATCTGGTACACATAGTGATTTCTAGGTGGACTGGGCCTAGAGAGAAAAATAAAACACAAAAACACCCTAAATGGTTTCACAGCTAAATGCCCACACTGATAGTTAACATTTCCCTGGGAATGTATCATTCCTTAGCCATGTATTTCAGAATACCAAAAAACAACTATTTTATAGATGAAGTCTCCTGGTAACAATCTGACCAAGGTGGTACATGCCACATACACGTACATGCGCGTGCACGCACACACACACACACACACACACACACACACACACACACTCTGAACTACATGCCAAGCTCATTTGTGAAATATTAAATATTACCAAGTCAATATGCAAAACACATTACGAGAGTCAGCACAATTTTATCCTAGGAGTGTGAGGACAGAATAAAACTTTTGTTCATATTCTACCTGTAGGGAACTTAATGGAATTTAAATAGACATTAAATTTAACATCCAATACTTCCTTGATTTGAAATTTTGAAGTGAGTAAAAGGTTACTTAACATCCTTTCACATATCCATTTGAAGCATACCTCCAACCTTACAGAAGTTATGAAATTAAATCATGAAGATTATGAAAACAGCTATTATCACACTTATTTGACATCTCTTTGACAATTTTAAAGTCTAAATAATGCAAATAGGAAGATAAAGTATACAAACAAGTAATGAAATTAATATCTCACAAATTACAACTGCCCACTTGGGAAATTTTAATGGTAAATATTTTGTTGAGCAAATATTTATTGTGTGTGCACTGTATTCTGTATGTCATCATGGGTGCTGGGTAAGCTTTTTTCCCAAACTCTTTGAACTTGTGGAACCAAAATATAACAGAAAACTCTGTAGCTAACTTTCTCACTGAAATGTCCATAAGTATCAGCAGAGACAACGTGCAACTCCTCAGAGTTCCAGGAGACAGTGTTAAATGGCATTCAAAAACATGAGTTCCGATATATACGATAGTCCTGTGTCACTTAACAAAGACACTTCCCAAGAAATGCATACTTAAGCATTTCTTTCTTGTGCAAACATCAGAGTGTGCTTACCCAACCCATGATGACACAAGCTGTTACACGCTCATCCTTCTCAGCAGATAGCCCTCTGCTCCTGGGGCCATGATGAATAAAATAACTCAAGCACAAGAGACAATGATGTAGTCAAGAGTGTGGAAACATAAGATGCATAGAGCCAGTGTCAATGAAATATAGCACATATTTACAATAGACTTTTTAAAAATAGACAGCTAGAAGTGTATACTCTTAAACAGCAATAAAGAATACAGTATGGTAAACGTGTAAACCATAATATGGCTGATTGTCAGTTATTATGTGTTAATTGGATATGCTATACCTTTGCATAACTGGCAGTGTATGTTGTTTACCTCACTGTCACCACAAACGTGAGGATGTGAATTTATAACAACTAGGTTATACACAATTTTTCACTCCACTATAATAGTCTTGAGGGAGTACCATTAAATATGAGATCCATTGTTGACCCAAAACATCCTATGTAAGGTACAATTGTGTATCCATGCTTGCCTTAATAGAAACAAGTGACTTCCCAGTATTCAAAGAAATTGATGTTCCAAGAAGGATTTTGTCTAGCCCACGACTCTATATAACCCCTGAGATATTGCCTCTTATTCTTAGGAATAAATGAATAATATTGTTTGAGAATTATGAGGCTAATAAAATCAAGATGTTCAATAGAATGTTCCAATACAAATTTAAATTAAATAGCACAATAGTTATGTACCATTAATAATCAGTTAAACACAAAACAAAGATCCCTCATGATAGCATAAATATATAACAACATTAGCAAGGCAACTTAGCATAAATTAAGAAACATACATCAAGTTATACCATACTTACTGTGTATATAAGGGTATGCCTATATAGGCATGCACATATGTGCATACGTGTGAGCAGTGTGATCAATGAAAAGCTATTACTAGTTAGGACTATTATATGATAAAGGTGTCCATGCTTTGCTTCCCAAAGTAATTTATGGATTTTATGTAATTGTGAATTCCTTCACCTCTTCAGAATTTGACCATGTAAATCTAAACATCAACAAGAAAAACAAAGTTATTTGTGAGAAAAGTTATAGAATGGACATGCCTCATTCAATATTACCACACAATTACACTAAAAAAAAAGAATTTGTTGAGCTGGAGAGATGGCTCAGCAGTTAAGAACACTGGTTGATCTTGTAGAAGACCCAGATTCAAATCCCAGTATCCACATGGCAGCTAACAACTGTCCATAACTCCAGTTCCAGGGGATCCAACAGCCTCTTCTGTCCTCCGCGGGCATTGCAAGACACTTGAATGCACTTACCTACATGCAAGCAATACACTCATACACATAAAATAAAAATAATAAATGAAATATTTTTTTAAAAAGAATTTATTGTAAGATTGTCCATCAATATCTTCAATAAGGAGGTTCTATAAGAAGCTCTAAGCTGATCAGACACAGAGCAGAACAAAGTGATGATCTCATCCAGAATTAGAGAAGCCAGAGGATTAAGGCGTGGGATTTCCAAAAGCATCACCTGTCAAAGCCCAGGTGAGACTGCTGCTAATTGGCTGGAATAGGAATATATCTCCTAACTTTCACCGTGGAAGTCGTGACACGGCTGGCTGGCTTGAAAAGCTTGTGCACTGAAGTTGGTGTTGATCGAACAGCTTCAGTGCTGGTTTTTGTGATTACCACTTGTTGAGAAATCAGCCTATTCCTAATGTTTCATGAACTCCAAATGGTTTTTTGTCTCCAATCTGAGCCTATTCAGCCAGTGCTGAAGGCAACAGATCATCAGGGCTGGGTCTCCTCTTCATCACAGTTGCCTGGTCTTCTTGCAGATAAGGCTTTATCACAGACATGATTTATGTCCTGAATTAATTGGCATGATATTATTCTGCTTTTTCTTCAATTATTTGTGGTGGTATTTTTCAAGATGGTTACTACTGAGAAGCATTTAAGATTCTGGGCAACAATCAAGCTACAGTAAATCAAATAAGTAAGAGTTATATTTTTAGAAAAGGAGGGTAAGACCTACCAAGTCCCAGTGTCTTTGAAAAATAACTAGTTCGTTTTTCCTTTGGCTCAACTGTAGATTATTTTTCTAACAAAAAGTGATAATTCTGGTAGCAGTGGTGTGCATTCCTCCATAGGTGGCCAAAAGAAAGTCTACGGACATTTATTATCGCTAATACTTTAGTTAATGAATTTAAAGTAGGCTGCTAGAGCTTCAGGATCCTGGGTTATACTATTTACTGTTAGACAATATGAAGGAGCAAATGTTTGATGACCATTTGAATTGCTCATCTGTTACAGATGGAATCATTATCATCAAGTGCCTAAAAAAAAAAAAAAAAAAAAAAAAAAAAAATTCTCCTTTTAACACCCACCAGAGAAACACCACATATAGAGAACTTAATACAGCCAGCTCCT
>NW_008353008.1:1486070-1505472 GCF_000622305.1 Nannospalax galili | reverse complement strand
AAAAAAAAAAGGTTCCCTTTAGACTCACCAGAGAGACACACTCCATTAAGGACATTATACAGCCAGGTCCTTGGAATGGCTTAACTTGGTGTGGCTACTATGACCTGCATAGGAAATGCAGACCACAAGCTAAGAATGGTCTTTACATTTTTTAAAAGGTGACTATGGAAGGTAGTAGAAAAAAAATGCCACATGATAGGGATGTGTGTGTTCACAAAGTCTCATCTTTACTGTCTTACATTTACAGAAACTGTTAGCCAACGTGAGGCTTAATTAACAGTAATGTAAAAGACATGTGCACAAGCTATGAACTTACTCTAGCCATGCTATTAGTAAGGGGAACATGGTAGACTGAGTTAAAAGTGCAGTAACTTTAAACCCATTGAAAACAAAATACGACCCAAACTCTAATAAAGCCTGAGCACACAGAGGGAAGTGTAACATAGAAAAATCTTGTTCCCAGGGTCTTGGGCAGAAGTTCCTTATTCAGTATGATCACCTCCTTGGTCCTCATTCTTTCATCTTCTGTCAACCCTAAGTCATTTACCTCTGAGACACACTAGAAAACTTAATGCTTAAATGCTTCTAGAAGAACAAATCTACCATTTAGATTTGCATATTTATAACACATACAAGGAGACAACAGCATAAAATCCACTTGGAGTCACTCAGTTCTTCAGACATGGTGCCAATCCACGCTCTGCCTCTATAGCTTTTCCAGATTAGTTTAGCTATAGTACATCAGGAGCTGAGTATGCCTCTGTTATCCTACAGAAGAATCCAGTAACAGTTAAGCATTGTGTTAATTGTGGGTCCTGTGTGATGTTTTAATTCATGGAAGAATTTTCCAGAAGGATGCTTGATATTTTAATTTGGTGCTTTCAGTTGGCTGTTCACGTTTTGTTAGATTTTACACTTATAAAACATACAGCCACATTACTGCTAAAGTTTCCTTTCAGAACCCATCAGGCTGTGTTCTGTTTATTTATGATGGGATTACTGAACTTTAGGAACTTGTTTTTTATTCATTCTTCAAGAATTTCATACATATGTACAGTATGCTTTGATTGTATCAACCCTCAGCTTCCTCTCCAAGTCCTTAGATACCCCATCCTGCTACACTGTCCTCCCAGCTTCATGTTCTCATATAGAAGCCCACTGAGTCCAATCAATGCTATCCTTTAGGAGCATAAATGCAGAACCATCCACTGGAGAAGACTGTGCAAACTAACAGGGGCCAGTTCCTGAAGAAAACTGACTCTCCCTCTCCTAGCAGCCATCAACTGCCAAAGCTCATCTAAGGATGAGCCTTCATTAGCCCTCTCTCATCCTGGCCATAATTTGGGCTGGCTTGATTTTGTGCAGGTCTTTGCAGCAAACACAACCACTGTGAGCTCATGAGTGCAAAGTGGAGACTTGTCTCTGTTATTCAATCATATGAAATCCTTTTCTAGGGATGTCCCTCAGAACAACTTATTTAGCATAATGGTAAGCAAAGCAATGGAATATCATTTTAATATATTTTATGCTATTTATAATTTCAATAGTATATTCAAGGTACTTTATAAAATATATAGGATAAGATAGCTGTAATACTTTTGTTGGTTTTACTTTAGAAAAACAAATTTAGTGGGAGGTTTAATCTGGATGAAATTTACACACTTTAAATGATTTCAAACATTAGAACTGTTTTCTAGGTATCATCATAACCTGCTTTCAAAACATTGCAGATGCCCCATTAGGCTCCACTTTTCTTTTTATTCATTCAAAAAGCATTTATGGAACATCTACTGTGTATCTTATATTAAATTGCCTCTGAAAACATTAAGATAAGAAAATAATTTTCAGACAAAACAAACAAAACAAAATAAGAAAACAGTTTCCAAAGATACCCATTAAGCTCGACAGTGCCAACATTATGCAAAATGGAAGTAGAACATAGTCAATGATTTCAGAATTGTTTAATACTTTGATTTTATAATTATGATAGACGAGAATGCCATTTCTCATAAAAACATACTACAAAATGGCAGAAATGTATTTGGAGGTCATTTTAGAAATTTTTGGAGATTCTGCTGTGATCTCAAGCCAAAATAATTTAACAATTTTTTAATGGAACTCAAGTAAGAAACTCAAACAGCAGTTTTTAAAATTGAACATTTAAAAAAATAATGTATTGAGAATTTCATACATGCATATAAGGTGTTTTGATCAAATCCATGCCAACTCCCTCCCTGCAACTCCTCCCATATTGCCCCATCAGTTTTTTTCTGATAACTTCATGTACTCTTTCTTCTGTTAATTTTTTATGGGGCTTTTTGCTACTCTAACATTCCCCCTCCCCGAAGGTGTAACCCTATAATCTTTTAAGGATTAGGCACAAGCTCCCAAATACTTTCAAGGTTTTTTGGCATTTGGAACTGAGTAGGTTGTTAAGAGGCCCAAGGACATTTGTGAGTTTTAGCCAAGAAACTGGCTACTTTGGGGGGGGGCCTATTCTTATCACACCATCCTCTGAAGAGGTTACCTAAATTGCCAATAGGGAATCGGGACACAGATCGCTCTGGCTTCTTCCTTGCTGAACAGGAACACAAGGTGAGGCAATTGGAGTACCCCTTCAGTGGGTGTATCTAAAAAATTCCCAAATTGCATAACTTTTATATCTAGGGAGAAAAGAAAGTCATTGACTGGTGCCTAAGCGATGTGAAGGAGAGGTAAAGGCAAGAGTAATTAGCATTACAAGTTCTAGATGGGGAACTAGAAAAAAGTCAGAACAGGGCAATTTTCAAATCTTCCTATGATAATCCATTGGAATTTCTTGACAAGGCTTTCTAAATGCATCCCTCTATTGGGTTCATCCTCGTTTTTCTTTTGTCTTCCAAGGCTGGACTTGAGAGTGATGGATTCAGGATTTGCTTTCAGGCATTTTGATAGCTGTTGGAATGGTTAGAATCAATGTCAGTTCCCTCTCAAAGGCTTCTAGATAGGGATAGAAAAAATTATCCAATATTTTAGAACAATAGCTGGTTGTCTCCCTTAGCTACAGGTGGACACTGCAGTATTGCCGGACAAAATTTGAAGTCTTAAAGCTGAGCAGCACTTTCTGATTAGGAACAAATCATCAATGAGAAGTAATTGTCTAAACAATGTTTTAAAATTATTTAATAACCACATGATTAGAAGAAGCATTTTATTACAGCATTAACATATTCAATAACAATTTCCAGAGCAAAGATGCATCTCTTTCAAAATTGGCTGTAAATTTTTAGGTTCACAGCTGAATTAATACTGTTATACAATATTGAACTCAGTATAAACCCTATAAGACATAAAATTGAATGAGGTTTTAACCTTTAAAAAAGATCTCCATTTCATTTTAAAATATACAGTTTCACACAGAAAAATTAATTTTTAATGATATTAACACTTAGATGTTTACACATGCTTCCCTAATTTCTATGTATCTGATTATTACTAGTCACAGTTGATTAATTTCTCCAATCCTTGGCACCTGAGCATGGATATAAAGTTATCAGGTAGATTTCAGTGGTAATGTTTTCACCTCTACTAATTAACATGAAGCAAATTTTTATGTTTCTTCCTCAAATATAACTCATTTTTAATTGATTGATTTTTGTGTGTGTACTTCATTCAGACCATCCCAAACAATCTTATTCATCTATATACCCACATCCAAATTGGCACCCTCCCATAGCTACCCCCACTTGAACCCATATACTCTGTCATTCCTGTTACTGTCCACTGTGTTAAAAAAGAGTGGAGATAGTGGATGATCTTTTTGATGTGTGTCTGTATGCGGTTTGCAAGTATTTTGTTGAAATTTTTTGCATCTATATTCATTAAGGATATGGGTGTATAGTTTTCGTTTTTTGGTTGTATCTTTACCTGGCTTTAATATCAGAGTAATGCTGGCTTCATAGAAGGAATTTGGAAGTTCTCCCTCCATTTCTATCTTTTTGAATAAATTAAGTCATATAGTATGTAGATTTTCTGTAACTGTCTGGTAGAATTCTCCTGTAAATCCATCTGGTCCTGGGCCTTTTGTAGTCAGGAGATTTTGCATTACTGTTTCAATTTCCTTATGTGTTATGGGTCTGTTTAAGCTGCTGATCTCTTCTTGGTTTATTATTGGTGGTTCCCATGCTTTTAGATAACCATCCATTTCTTTTACATTTTCAAATTTAGTAGCATATAGGTTTTTAAACTATTTCCTTATAATGTTCTGGATCTTTTTGGTGTCTGTTGTAATGTTTCCCCTTTCATCTCTGATTTTTTTAATTTGGAGGTACCCTTTCTTTCTTTTGGTTAACTGGGCTAGCAGTCTGTCCATCTTGATTATCTTTTCAAAGAACCAGCTCTTGGAATTGTTGATTCTTTGTACTGTTTCCTTTGTTTCTATTTCATTAAATTCTGCTCAAATTTTTTTTATTTCTTCTTGTCTGCTTGGTTTGAGTTTCATTTGTCATTCCTTTTCAAGTGTCTTGACTTGCAATGTTAATTCATTTGTTTGTGTTCTTTCTGATTTTTTTTTAATGTAGGCACTTAGAGCTAGAAACCTCAATTTAAGGACTGCTTTCAACGTGTCCCAGAGGTTTTGTTGTGTTGTATTGTCCTTTTCATTTAGTTCCAGGAATAGTTTTATTTCTTTCTTAATTTCTCCTTTTACCCATTCATCATTCAGGAATGTATTGTTAAATGTCCATGTGTTCATGTAGTTACTAGGATTTCTTCCAGTGTTGATTTTAAGCTTTACTGTATTGTGGTCTGATAGAATGGATGGAATAATTTCAATCTTTTTGTATTTGTTGAGGTTTGTGCCCCAGTATATAGTCAATTTGGGAGAAAGTTCCATGGGGCACTGAATAGAAAGTATATTCTTTGGTGCTTGGATAGAATATTTGTTAGATATCTGTTAAGCCCATTTGATTATGGTATTGTTTAATTCAGATGTCACTCTGTTAATTCTCTGTCCTGTTGACCTATGTAATGGAGACAATGGGGTCCTGAAGTCCCCTACTATTAATGAGTTAGAATTAATCTGGGTCTTAAAGTCCTGTTTTTACAAGGTTGGATGCAACAGAGTTTGGTGAATATATGTTCATGATTGTAACATCTTCTTGGTGAAATGTTCTTTTGATCAGAATGAAATGGACTTCTTTATCTCTTCTGATTAGTTTTAGTTTAAAGACTATTTTATCAGATATTAGAATTGCAATACCTGTTTTTTTCTTAGTACCATTGCTTGGTACATATATTTTTTTCCATCCTTTCACCTTAGGGTAGTGCCTGTCCTTGAAAATGAGATGAGTTTTTTGCAGACAACAAAAAGATGGGTTTTGTTTCTTAATCCATTCAACTAGTCTGTATCTTTTGACTGGGGAGATCAGTGCATTGATGTTTAAAGTTATTAATGAAAGATGTGTATTCATTACTGTCATTTTTATTTCTGTTCACATTCTTAGTGTATCTGTGCATTTCCATAGTTATACCTTCATTAAGTTTCTTTCCATAACCTCTTGGGTGTACTCGTTCCTTTCTTCAGTTCTTTGTATTGCTTCAAAAACTCTCCGAAGGGCTGGTTTTGTGGACATGAATTCCTTCAGCCTATTTACGTCATGGAAGATTTTTCTTTCCCCTTCAACTATAATAGACATTTTGGCTGGGTAAAGTAACTAGGTTGGCATCTGTAGTCATTTAGAACTGGGAAATCTTTGGTCCAGGCTCTTCTGACTTTCATAGTTTGCACTGAAAAGTCAGCTATAATTCTGATTGGTTTTCCTTTATATGTGACTTGTTGGTTTTCTTTTGCAACTTTCAGTATTATCTCTTTGTTCTTTGGTTATACTTTCTTGTGGGTGTTTAAGACCATACAATTGGCTGAGATAAACTAATTTATTTTTACTCTTAAGGTTGTTTGAGGATCTGTTACTGAAGGGTCAAATGAACTTGGGAGGAGCCCCTGGCTCCTTTTTTTTTTTCTTACCAGTCTATCTATGTGAAGATAAGTCAAAGATGATACTTGACCATGACTGGCTTCACTTAGAAGCATGGAGGAAATGTTCCTGTATTGACCCCTGTGTGGACACTGGTTCAAGTCCATTTGGTGGGGTATTCTATAATTTATCTCTCACATTGTCTAACCCTTCCACCATGGCGTCCCCATTTAAGGTTCCCCCATTTTTCCCATTTCTCCCTTAATAATACCCTTCTCTTATGGTCCCACCTCTCTTGAGCGCCTTCTTTCCCTTTATCCCCTAAGTTCCTAGTATAACCTTTCTTCCCCCCTCCCCTTCAAATAACCCCATTTTTATCCATATCTCCCTCATTAATGCCTGTTTCCTACTGTTCTTCTCTTTCAGATTCTTTCTTTTCCTTTAACTCCCTGGCTCCTTTTCATTATCCTTGTTCTTATAGTTATATCTGGATACATACTCACTTATCAAGATTTGGTGCTAGGATCCACATATGACGGAGAACATACGTCATTTGGGGGGGTTGCTTTTTTGTTCTGAGTCTGTGTTACTTCACTTTGTATAACAGTTTGTACTTCCATCCATTTACATGCAAATTTCATGATTTCATCTTTCTTTACTGCTGAGTAAGACTCTGTCATATAAATGAACAACATTTTCATTATCCACTCCTCAGTTGAGGGATACTTATGTTGCTTCTATCTCTTAGCTATTGTGAAAAGAGCAGCAACAAACATGGATGTACAAGTGTCTCTGCAATAGGATGAGTTCTTTGGGAATATGCCAAGGAGTGGTGTAGCTGGGTCAAATGATAGATTCATTTGTAGTTTTTTAAGAGTTCTCCATACTGCTTTCCATAGGGGTTGAACAAGTTTGCAGTTCCACCAAGGGTGGAACTTCCCTAATCCTCTCCAACATTTGGTATCATTTGTTCTCTTGAACTTAGGAAGTCTGACTGGGGTAAGATAAAATTTTAAAGGGGTTTTAATTTGCACTTCCCTAATTACTAGTGATGTTGAACACTTTTCTTTTCTTTCTTTTTCCATCTTCTTCTTTTGAGAACGCTCTGTTCAGCTCCTTAGCCCATCTTTTAATTGGGTTACTTCTTGTCTTGATTCCCTGTTTTTTAGTTTGTTGATGCTTCTTAGTCATCTTTATTTCTTCTTTTGAGAACTCTCTGTTCAGTTCCTTAGCCAATCTTTTAATTGCTTTACTTCATTTCTTGATTCTTTGTTTTTTGAGTTTGTTATATATTCAGGATGTTAAACCTCTGTCAGATCTGTCACTGTTGAAGATTTTCTCCCATTCTGTGGGTTTTCTCTTCACTCCCTTGGTTTCTTATTCTGATGTACAGAAGCTTTTTTGTTTAATGATGTCCCATTTGTTCATTCTTGACCTGGTTTCCTGGGCAATTGATGTCCGGTTTAGAAAATCCTTTCCTACACATATATCTTGTAGGTTATTGCCAATGTTTTCGTCTAACAGTTTCAGAGTTTCAGACTTTACATTGAGGTCTTTGATCCATTTGGAGTTGACTTTTGTGCAAGGTGAAAGATAGTGGTTTAGTTTAATTCTTCTACAGGTGGAAATCCAGTTTGCCAACACCATTTGCTGAACATGCTGTCTTTCCTCCAGTTAATGTTCTTGGCCCCTTTGTCAAATATCAGGTGGCTGAAATTTTATGTACTCATTTTGGGTCTTCAATTTTGTTCCATTGATCCATGAGTCTATTTTTGTGCCTGTAATACAGTTTAATATCTGGTATAGTAATCCCCCCAGCATTGCTCTTAGTCCTCAAAGTTGCTTTGGCTGTCTGAGGTCTTTTGTGCTTTCACATGAATCTTAGGATGTTTTTTTCCAATTATGTGAAAAATGTCATGGGGATTTTGATTGGTATTGCATTGAATCTATAAATGGCTTTTGGTAGGATGGTCATTTTCAAAATAATAATTCTTCTAATCCATGAGCATGGGAGGTCCTTCCATCTTCTGATGTCTTCCTCAATCTCTTTCTTTAAAGATTTAAAATTTTTATTGTAAAGTTCTTTAATGTCTTTGGTCAGGTTTATTTCAAGATAATTTTTTTCCAGCTATTGTGAATTGTGAAGGGGAGTTTTTCCATGTACTCTTTCTCTGATTGCTCGTTATTGATATATAGAAAGCTTACAGACTTTTGTAGATTAATTTTATAACCTGCCACATTACTGAACGGGTTAATTTCTAGGAGGTTTCTGGTGGAATTTTTGGCATCTCTTAGATATAATATCATATCACATGCAAAAATGGATAATTTGATCCCTTCTTTGCCAATTATTACTCCTTTAATTTCTTTCCCTTGTCTTATTGCTCTTCAAGAGTTTCAAGCACTATGTTAAAGAGAAGTGGAGATAGTGGACAGCCTTGTCTGGTTCCTGATTTCAATGGGAATGCTTCCAATTTTTCTCCATTTAGAATGATTGTTGGCTGTGGATTTGTTATAAATGGCTTTAATTATGTTGAGGTATGTTCCGTCCAGTCCAATCCCTCTAGATTCCCTCTAGGACTTTGAATATAAATGCATGTTTAGTTTTGTCAAAGGCCTTCTCTGTATCTATTGAGATGACCATGTGGTTCTTGTCTTTGGGCCCATTTATATGATTTATGACATTTATTGACTTACGTATATTGAACCATCCCTGCATCTCTGGGATAAAGCCGACTTAACCATGGTGGATGATCTTTTTGATGTGTGTCTGTATGCTGTTTCCAAGTATCTTGTTGAGAATTTTTGTGTCTATGTTCATTAAGGATATGGGTCTATAGTTTTCTCTTTTGGTTGTATCTTTACCTGGCTTTGGTATTAGAGTGAGGCTGGCTTCAGAGAAGGAATTTGGAATTTCTCCCTCCATTTCTTTGTGAATAAATTAAGTCATATAGGAGGTCTTCTTTAAGTCTCTGGTAGAATTCTGCTGTAAATCCATCTGAACTTGGGCTTTTTTTTTAGTTGGGAGGTTTCATATTACTGTTTCAATTTCGTTATGTGTTATGGGTCTGTTTAAGCTGTTAATCTCTTCGTGGTTTAGTTTTGGTGGTTCCCATGCCTTTAGATATCCATCCATTTCTTTTAGGTTTTCAAATTTAGAAGCATATAGGTTTTTAAAGTATTCCTTTATAATGTTCTGGATCTTTTTGGTTTCTGTTTTGATGTTTCCCCTTTCATCTCCGATTTTGTTGATTTGGAGGTGCTCTTTGAAAGAAATTTTCTTAAAAATTATGTTTCTTGAGCCAGGTGTGGTGACACAGCAGCACTCAGAAGGCGGGAGCAGGGGGATCTCTGTAAGATCAAGGTCAGCCTGGTCTCCATAGCAAGTTCAAAGCCAGCTGGGGCTACAGGGAGACCACAAAGGATTGAACAAAGGAATAACTACACACAAGAAGTTATAGAGAGAAAAAAACATGGAAGTATAATTATGGAAACACAAAATAGGACTAAAAACCCAAAAAAAATGAAAGCAACCAATACGTATCTTTCAATCTTAACATTAAATATCAATGGTCTCAATTCCCCAGTCAAAATCACAGGCTAGTTGGAAAGATTAAAGAACAAAATCCAAAACTGTAAAGATCGCTCAGCAGTTAAGAGCACTGGCATTTCTTGGAGAAGACCCTGGTTTGATTCCCAGCACCCACATGGTGACTAACAACTGTTCATAACTCCAGTTCCAGGGGATCTGACACCCTCCTCTGTCCTCCCAGGCATTACATGACACAGGTGCACTTACATATACGCAATAGACTTATACACATAAAAATAAAAAAAATAGAGACAGCTAGAGAGGGTGGATTTTAACCTCCATTGGTGTAGTGGCTCTGATGTCAGCAGACCACCACTGAGTGCTAAGTTCTGGCCTCCCTCTAGCATAGGGGCTGAGAATGCAGGGGACTGCCTGAGGAAGCCTGGCTCCAACCTCCACAAGGTGGTGAGTATTGAGTAATTACTCCATACCCATCTCCTTATCTTGGATTTTGTGAGGCCCCTCCCATGGCCCCAGGGCAGATCTGGCTTTGGTAGGCTAAGGCTGAGATCCAAGCAGACAACCTGAGAGGGTGGGTTTCGACCTCCATGTGTGTAGCAACTTGGATCTCAGCAGACCACCAGAGAGTGCCAAGTTCTGGCATCCCTCTGGCCTCCCTCTGGCATAGGGGCTGAGAATGCAGGGGACTACCTGAAAGAGCCCAGGTCCTGCCTCTACATGGTGAAGAAAGCCCAAGTGTACCTGACTGGAACCTGAACTGGCTTCTGTGGGTACTCCTGAATACCTGCACTGAAGCCATCAGTTCCCTCCAAATTAAACCTGAGAGAACCTGAACCCTGTACCAACCAGCTTTACATAACCAGTAAAGAAAAGCTCTAGGCATGCCGATAATACAAACAAGAGCATACTTCAACTTAATTCTCATATCAGAATCATAAACAATAAAAAAAGTCACATGCTAAAATCACAACAAAACAATAATAAAATGGAAAGCCAAAACACTATGTCCCCACCAAACCGCACCAATCCTGTAGAAGAGTTCTACAAGGAGAACCCTAGAAATAACCCAGGACACAGAATTTAAAAGAACAATCATAAACATGATCAAGGAATTCAACCAATTTAAAGAACACATGAACAAACAAATCAAAGAACTAAAAGAAGGTAGGGATAACCTTCTGAATGAATTCACAAAAGAGATAGAAACATTGAAGAAAACTCAGGCAGAAATGAAGAAGGAAGTGCAAAACTCAATAAGCCAAATTGAAACAACAGGGCAAAGCCTCACCGCTAGAATGAATGAAATGGAAAATAGAATATCAACACTGGAGGATAAAGTTGAAGAATTGAACCACTCAAGCAAAGAATATGGAAAATTAAATAAAAAACACAGGAATGGAATATGCAAGAGATGTGACAACATGAAAAGACCAAATCTATGGACCATAGAAATAGAGGAAGGAGAAGAATTTCAGGTTAATGGTGTTGACCAGATCTTAAACAGGATTGTAGAAGAGAATTTCCAGAAATTAAGGAATGGCATCCCCAACAAATACAGGAAGCACATAGAACACCAAGTAGGATCAGAAAAGAAACTCCCCATGACATCTCATAGTAAAAACAATACACAAAGAGAGAATACTAAAAGAAGAAGAAAAAAAATCAAGTCACATACAAAGGAAAGCCTATCAGAATTACAGCTGACTTATCAATGCAAAATATGAAAGCCAGAAGGGCCTGGACCAAGATATTTCCAGTTCTACATGACAATAGATGCCAGCCCAAAGTACTTTACCCAGCAAAATGTCTATTATAGTTGAGGAGAAAAGAAAAATCTTCCATTACATGAATTGCCTGAAAGAATATATGTCCACAAAACCAGCCCTTCAAAGAATACTTGAAGCAATACAGAGAGAGCAGAGAGAGAAACAATTATACTCCAGGAGCAATGAAAGAAAGTAAATAAAGGTATAATCGAGGAAACACAAAATTAGAGAACACAGGCAGCAATCAAAATGATGGCAACCAATACAGATCTTTCAATAATAACCTTAAATATCAATGGACTGATCTCCCTAGTCAAAAGACACAGGCTAAGTAAATGGATTGAGAAACAAAATCCATCTCTTTGCAGTCTGCAAGAAACCCATCTCACCTTCAAGGACAGTCACTACCTTAAGGTAAAAGGATGGAAAAGAATATTCCAAGCAGAGCAGATGGCACTAAGAAACAGAGGCTGTAATTCTAATATCTGACAAAATAGACTTCAAAATAAAACTAATCAGAATAGATAAGGAGGGTCACTTCACTCTGATCAAAGGAACAGGTAACCAAGAATATATTACATTCCTGAACACAATATGTAGCAAAGTCTGGTGCACCCAAAATCATAAAAACAACTCTAGAGGACGTTAAGATACAGATTAACCCCAACTCAGTAATAGTAGCGTACTTCAGTACCCCACTGTCTCCATTAGACAGGTCAACTGGACAAAGAATAAACAGAGAGACATCTGAATTAAAGATACCATATATCAAATGGACCTAACAGACATCGTTCAAATATTCCACTCAAGTGCCAAAGAATATACTTTCTACTCAGCATCCTATGGAACCTTTTCAAAAATTGACCACATCCTGGGCCACAAAACAAACCTCAACAAATACAAAACAACTGAAATAATTCTATCAGACCACAATGCAATAAAGGTCAAAATCAATACTGGACAAAGCCCTATTCGCTACACGAACTCATTGCAATTGAACAACACACTCCTAAACAACACACTCCAGCCTACAAAGAGGAGGGTCAACTCAGAAAAAACACCTCATTCATGCTTCCAAGTGAAGCCAGACATGGTCAAGCAGGACCTTTGACTTATCTTCATCTAGATGGAACTGGTAAAAGAACGGAGCCAGGAGCTCCTCCGTAGCTCATGTGACCCCTGAGGAACAGATCCTCAAATGACCTTAAGTGTAAAAATAAATTGATTTATTTGGGCCAACTCTATGGTCTTAAACACCCAAAAGGAAAGCATAACCAAAGAGTAAAGTCATCAGTATATTTCTTTAAGAGTTCAAGGGATTACACTTCCTAGACATTAGGCTTAAGTCTATATAGAAAATTATTTAGACAATTATTTCTCATTGATGATTTTGTTCCTAAGCAGAAAGTACTGCTCAGGTGTAAGACTTCAAATCTTGGTCTCCACCTGTAGTGTCCACCTGTAGCTAAGGGAGACAACCTGCTATGGTTCTAAAATGATAGATAAATTTGTTTTCTCCCCTATCTAGAGGCCTTTGAGAGGGAACTGATACTGATTATAACCACTCCAACAGTTATCAAAATCTTGAGTACCCAGCCACTCTTCCCAGCCAACTAATCCAGCCTTGGAAAACAAAAGAAAAATGAGGAAGAACCCAGTAGAGGGATGTTTTTGGAAGCCCTTGTCAAGAAACTCCAATGGACTCTCATATGAATGTTTGAAAATTGCCCTCTTCTGGCTTTTTTCTAATTCCCTGTCTAGAACTTGTAAAGCTAATTACTCTTGCGTTACTTCTCCTTCACATCTCCTATTTATGATTCAAAGAGTTTCTTTTCCTCTTTGGGATAAGAGTTATACAATTTTGGAGTCTTTTACATAGACCCACTGAAGGGGTATTCCAATTGCCTCACCTGTGTCCCAAGTTCAGCATGGAAGAAGCCAGAGCAGTTTGCATCCCAACTCCCTATCCACAAGTTGGGTAACCTCTTCAGAGGATGGTGTGATAAGAATAGGAGGTAGGAATTGGCTAGGCAGTTAGGGTAAAAAGACCCCAAAGAAATGTAGCCAGTTTCTTAGCTAAAAATCAAAATGTCCTTGGGCCTGTTAGCAACATACTCTGTTCCAAAGGCCAAAAATGTCAGAAGCGTTTGGGAGTTTGTATCTAATCCTTTAGGGTTAACTCTTCAGAGGGGGGAATGTTGGAGGGGATGGAGTGGGCATGGATTTTATCAAAACACCTTATATGCTTATATGCCTGTACGAAATTGTCAATAAACTATTTTTTTATTTATTTTTAAAAAACTAGTGCTCCTAGAAAACCAGATCCTAAAATTATGATGAGCGGTGGCAAAAATGTTGTTGGCAGAATCCTACTGTTCAGACAGTTTTGCCTTTCGTTTATTCCACTTGCTTCCTTCCGTTTACCTATCTTGCTGTACATAGCTGTGCTTTTTCCTCTTTGATATATTGTATTACATTGAACTGAATGAATATGAACATTGTATTTGTATGCATTAGGGGCTTAATTTTTCCCCTTTCATTTTGATTTTTGGGACTATTACAAAAGTTCCCCTCTGCATATGTGTGTGTTTCAGTGCACACATGCATACATTTCTCTTGTTTATGAAAACTAGGGTATATTAAAATTTGTGGAAGGCCACAAATGAGTTTAGACTGGACACTGAGAATTACAGACCGTGGCAGTATTAAGTTTAATTGCAGCAACTGAGTTTTGGTTATTTGCAGGAAGTCCTTAACCAATTAACTAGTGAAGCTGTGTGCAGTTGACTGGTTGACTTAGCTGCAGCCAGTTAAGTTCCTTTGTTTTCACACTTCTGGATTCCTCTTAGTGCTGTCAGATCACACGTTTGGTGGGAATTTTCAGTACTTGCTAGTGCTGTGGTTTGAGAAATTTCCAATTTGAATTATTTTTGTTTTCTTTTGTTCAATTTTTCTTTGGTCAAATCTATTCTACCTGACATAATTGGCTTAAGAAATTTTCCCTTTTAACAAGTGGAATGCCCAGATCTTTAGGTGTATCTTTAATTTTGGTTCAAGTTTCAAATTCTTCATCAGTACATTATTGCCAGTTGTTATCCATCAAGACGAGCGTGGTTTGTCCTGTATTCTAGGCAGCATTTGGCTGTCATTTATTTCTCTTTTCTGGCTACACAGCTAGTATATGTCTATGTCTGATTTCCATATAACACAGATCAAATATCCCACATCTGAAATGCTAGGGACCAGGCATGTTGGACTTTTTTTCTACTTTAGAATATTTGCACATACATCCTGAGAATCTTGGGGATGGGACCCAAGTCTAAACACAGAATTCATTTATGTTTCTTCTATACTTTATACATATAGCCAAAAGGTAATCTATGATATTTTTGTTCATTTTTTGCTGCATCATGTGATCAGGTTATGATTTTCCTATTATGGCATGTTGGTGCTCAAAAATTTAGATTTTGAGCATTTGGTTCTTTGGATTAGGTATGCAACATATCTATGTATTGTATATTTAGCTCATGAGTTTTCCTTGCATTTCTTTATTACTAATAAAGTTTTATGGATATTTGGATTTTTTGTAAATGCCACATAAATTTTCCCCATTTAAAATTTATTTTGATTTCTTTTTGCTGAATTTGTGGAGTTCCTTTTATGCTTTGATGTAAGCCATTTGTCAGATGCTTGTGTAAAAAGCTTTCATTGATATGAAGATATTTTAGTTGACATACAAATTGAGGTTATAGTCATTTTATTTATTCAGTTTATCTTTATGGTTTATGGTTTGAGAAGTCAGCTTTCCATTTCAGCTTTGCTTCTTTGATGGCTACATGTCTATTTCCCATAATATACTTCTTCATTTCTTTGTGATCTGAGAACGCATTCAAGTGCCCTGTTCATTTTCCTTATGGAGCTTCCTATCGATGAGATCTTTGAATCTGTGGGTTGAGGCCATTCCTAATTCTGAGAAAGTCTAGCCCACAGGTTTTCCTTCTGTTTCTGCAACTTCCATAACATGGTTCTGTGAGCCTCACAAATACACTATATATCTCTTTATTCTGTATTTTCATCCCAGGGTTTGTGTTCTCAATTTCTTCTGTCATATACCTCTTAGCTATATTTAATATTCCCCTCATTGAGTTATTAATTTCAATTGTTCCTTTAGATAGAATTTCTATTTGTTTACTTTTGCTATCTGAAAAGTTGCTTTTCATAGCTTCCCATTCTTTACTGCATTTTTTGTTCTTGGGTATTACTATATATGATAAAGAAATTTTACCCTATATCTTCATGTGCCTTGTTATTTTTAAGATTGAGCTTTCTCCTGAGAGGATTTTCATTTGTTCTTTCCAGGTGCAGGGGACAGCAGCAGGCCAGGATCGTGATAATCCAATTACAGGGATCACAGAGGGCAGGAAGCACAGATGATCCCATGAGAAGGTTCATTCATCCTTCCTTTAGGGTGGAACCTCTTGGATTCCCTACTGAGTAGATGTGAATTCCCAGGCTTCCATCTTCAATTGATCCAGTATTGGAACTCTTAACCCTCTGGCCTCATGGGGCTCTCTTATTGTACGGTTCAGTCTTATGTGCTTGTCAGCAAATGCCTCATGGAAACATGGCCCTGAGTGTTAGTGACACAGCTTTAAATTTAATCAGGATATTACACTAGTAGTTCCCCAGCCCTTTTGAAACAACCCTATCTGAGGAACTGTCGGCAATTGATAGCAACAGGGAGAGGGAAAGTCAGTTTTCTGTAGGGGTGTGAGAATGAGTAGGTTGATCAGACTCCAGGGGATGGCCTATACTCTAGAGCATTTGGGAACATAAATTAGATGTGATAGGCCTTAAAAAAATAGAGGACATGAAGTAGGGGGGCTAATATGGTGGGCGTGGGGATGGGGAGACGTGTGAATATGATTAAAATACATTATATGAAATCTCAAAGAATCAATAAGCCAAGAGAAACCCTACAATATGCCGTCATATCTTTAATTTTTTCTAACTCTTCTCATGATCCTTAGTGGAAGGATTAGTTCATATTACCTAGTCCCCGACTAATGAAAGAAGAAATTTAAAAATTTGATTGAATACCCTTGCCACATTCTCTACTACCATTTACTGAGAATTTTTCCCTCTAACATCAGTTTCTGGTGTTTCCTTTATCTTAAAAGTGCTCTATTAATGCTGGATATTTTTGTTGCTGTTTATGTAGTAGGGTGGCATTTTGTGTAGTTGTTAAATACAAGAATGTCTGCAGTGAGGTAGGCTTCCTGTATTTCAATTCAAATTGTGCAACTTTACTGGGGGACACTGGGTATTTTATTAAGGTACTAAGTTTCTATTTTCTTATCTGTAAAATGCAGAAAACACAGTATTCAGAACCAAATTAAATTATTGAATTGTAAATCAAATACAGCATTGTCTTCCAAAATAAGAATTTAAAAGTTTGCAAAAGTCTAAAAAAAAAGACTAATTGATCTGCAGTATAGCAATAAGCAATTGTTGGATATACTTTTCACTGTACAATTAATTAGTGACAACTCTGTTCAGTGAATGCATCTTTGCAAGCCAGATAGTACACTAATCAGTATCAGTATCTTGCTTCTGTAATTCAGAAGCGATGGAATTCTGTGATTCAATAGAATAAGCACATCCCTATTAAACACACTAGATGCTAATCAGTCAACACATGGTAACTTAAACCAATGGAAGTATACCAGCCACTGAAATCTGTGTTTCTCTAAAACCCAAATAAAATGAGTGCCCACGGTCCTCAGAGATTATGCCTGGCCCTATTGTATTTTTGTAAATAAAGCTTTATCTTTTACTTTTGCATATTGCATAGTGGTGTTATCTTTGACAGTTTGGAAGGTATCTGTGACAGGTCATGAAGACTTGCATAGTGACATCTCACGGATTCTTCAGACTACAGGCATACTCACTGGGCCATCTGTCCTTCAGAACTGTTTTAGAGACAAACAGCAACCTGATGCTTGACTGGTCTCCTTCAGCTCTGACTGCTGTATTGATCCTTTTTTTTTAAAATCACATATATAAATCTTTACATCCTGAGTTACTCTGGGTCTTTGGGCAAAGGACTTTCTAGTTCATTCTCATGCAATAATGAGATCTTTTGACTTAGAAGTGCACAATTTGGTAATTAGGCCTATATTGTATAAATTACGAGATGTTTGGTGGAAGTATACCATTTTATAAATGTATTTTTCTTTTAAAAAATATTTTATCTCTGCTTCCCTGGGCCTGCACGACCCGCAGGCCTCTCTCTGACTGGCAGGCCACTCTCTCTGGGGTAAGTCAATCATGCCCTCTGTGCCTTGACTCCCCCAGCCTCATTCACCCTCCCATCTCCCCCATCTGGGTCCTGTCCCATTCCTTGGCTCCCCCAGACACCTGGGGAATCACCACTGCTTCCTGATCCTTTGCATCCAGAACAACTCAGTTCCTTCTTGGGTCCCCAGGAGCACTCTGGGCCTAGCCCGACCCTCACCTCCCTCTACCTTCCTGGGCATGCACCACCTGCTAGCCTCTTTCCTGGACACCGGGACTGACTTTTCCTCTTCCTGATCATTTGCATCCAGACCAACCCAGCTCCTCAGTACAGTTCGCAGGAGCCCTTGGGGCCGCTTCCAGGCAACTCAGTTCCTTCTTGGGTCCCCAGGAGCACTCTGGGCCTAGCCCGACCCTCACCTCCCTCTACCTTCCTGGGCATGCACCACCTGCTAGCCTCTTTCCTGGACACCGGGACTGACTTTTCCTCTTCCTGATCATTTGCATCCAGACCAACCCAGCTCCTCAGTACAGTTCGCAGGAGCCCTTGGGGCCGCTTCCAGGCCCCATCTTCCTTTGCATCTCTGGGTGGCAGGGCCACCAGCTGTCCTAGACCAGCATCTTTCCTGGACCCTGCTCCCAGAGCAGTCCAACCCCCAATTTCCTAAGGCCAAAATCTTTCCTGAAGGGATCCATACCTTGGGAGAAAGCTTGAGGGCATCTGATCCTCACCTGATTTGGGCCTCTGTGGGAAATCCTGAAGACAAAAGCAATCTGGCCACTCAAATATAAAATCAAAAGAGAGAACCAGAAGCTTAGAGGAACCAGCTTTTCATGCCCTGAAAGTCAACTACAAAGACACATAAAGTTCACAAAAAGAAGCAGATCTAAACTTGAAGGCTTGAGTCTCATAAATAACATGAAAAACCAAAATAACATATCCACACCAAATACCAATAGTCCCTAGAAGAGTACAATGAGAACCCCCTAGAGATAATGCAGGACATGCAGCTCAAAAGAACAATTGTAAACATGATAAAAGAATTCAGTGAATTTAAAGAACACACAAACAAAGAAATCAAAGAACTGAAGGAATACAGGGAAAAACTTCTGAATGGATTCAGAAACGAGCTAGAAATATTGAAGACTACTCAGGCTGAAATGAAAAAGGAAGTGAAACACTCAGTAAGCCAATCAGAAATGACAGGAGAAAGCCTCACCAATAGGATGAATGAAATGAAAAACACAATATCAAGACTGGAGGTAAAGTGAACGAACTAGACCACTCAAGCAAAGATTATGAAAAATTTAAGAAATCACAAGAATGGAATATGCAGGAAATGTATGACACCATAAAAAGACCAAACTTATGAATCATAGGCATTCAGGAAGGAGAAGAATCCCAAGATAATAGCATGGACCAGATCTTCAACAGAATTGTGGAGAAATTTTTCTAAAATTAAAGAAAGACATGCCCATACAAATACAAGAAGCATATAGAACACCAAACAGACAGGACCAGAAAAGAAACTGTCCATGTAATATCATAGTAAACACACAAAATGTATTCCCAAACTTAAGAAAGACATGCCCATACAAATACAAGAAGCATAAGAACACCAAACAGACAGGACCAGAAAAGGAACTCTCCACGGCACATCATAGTAAAAACATTAAACGTACAAAACAAAGAGACAATACTGAAAGCTGGAAAAGAGAAACAACAAGTCACATATAGAGGAAAACCCATTAGGATTATACCTCACTTTTCAGTGCAAACTATGAAAGCCAGAAGAGCCTGGACCAAAGTATTCCCAGTTTTAAATGACCAC
>NW_008353008.1:1485566-1485836 GCF_000622305.1 Nannospalax galili | reverse complement strand
AATGACAGGATTCAATACTCATCTTTCATTAATAACTTTAAACATTAATGGACTGAACTCCCCAGTCAAAAGACACAGACTATATGAATGGCTTAAGAAACAAAACCCATCTTTTTGTTGTCTGCAAAAAAACTCATCTCACTTTCAAGGACAGACACTATCTTAAAGTGAAAGGATGGAAAAAAATATCCCAAACAAATGGTATTAAGAAAACGCAGGTGTAGTAATTCTAATATCTGACAAAATAGACTTCAAACTAAAACTAATCTA
>NW_008353008.1:1481072-1485290 GCF_000622305.1 Nannospalax galili | reverse complement strand
CCAAGCATCAAAGGACGTACTTTCTATTCAGCGCTCCATGGAACCTTCTCCAAAATCTACCATATACTGGGGCACAAAACAAACCTCAACAGATACAAAAACATTTAAATAATTCCATGCATTCTATCAGACCACAATGCAATAAAGCTTAAAATGAACACTAGAAGAAGGCCTAGTAACCACATGAACATGTTAAGATTAAACAACACACTCCTGAATGATGAGTGGATTAAAAAAGAATTCAAGAGTCTGGGACATGCTGAAAGCCGTTCTTAGAGGGAAGTTTATAGCTCTAAGTGCCTACATCAAAAAATCAGAAAGAACACAAAAAAAATGACTTAACATTGCAACTCAAGACATTTGAAAAGCAACAACAAATGAAATGCAAATCCAGCAGATAAGAAGAAATAACAAAAATTAGGGCAGAAATTAATGAAATTGAAACAAAGAAAATGATACAAAAAATCAATGAATCCAAGAGCTAGTTCTTTGCAAAGATAAACAAGATTGACAGACTGCTAGCCCAGTTAACCAAAAGAAAGAAAGAGCATCTCCAAATCAACAAAATCAGAGATGAAAGGGGAAGCATCACAACTGACACCAGAAAGATACAGAACATTATAAGGGAATACTTAAAAAATTTATATGCTACTAAATTTGAAAACCTAAAAGAAATGGACAGGCTAGGCATGGTGGCACATATCTTTAATCCCAGCACTCAGGAGGCAGTGGCAGCAGGATCTCTTGAGTTCAAGGCCAGCCTGGTCTACATAGTAAGTTCTAGGACAGGGAGACCCTGCCCTAAAGGAGACCCTGCCCCCCCGAAAAAGAAAAGGATGTATATCTAAAGGTATGGGAACCACCAAAACTAAACCAAGAAGAGATTAACAGCTTAAACAGACCCATAACACAAAAAGAAATTAAAATAGTAATACAAAACCTCCAAACTAAAAAAACCCCAGTACCAAATGGATTTACAGCAGAATTCTGTCAGACATTTAAAGAAGATCTACATTGAATACTACTTAATTTATTGAAAAAGATATAAATGGAGGGAGAACTTCCAAATTCCTTCTATGAAGCCAGCATCACTCTAATACCAAAGCCAGGCAAAAATACAACCAAAAAAGAAAACTATAGACCCATATCCTAAATGAACAAATATGCAAAAATTCTCAACAAAATACTTGCAAACTGCATACAGACACACATCAAAAGGATCATCCACCATGATCAAGTTGGCTTTATCCCAGAGAGGCAGGGATGCTTCAATACACGCAAGTCAATAAACATCATAAATCATACAAATGGGCTCAAAGACAAAAACCACATGTTCATCTCAATAGATGCAGAGAAGACCTTTGACAAAATTCAACATGGATTTCTGTTCAAAGTCCTAAAGAGAATTGTACTGGAGGTAACATATATCAACATAAATAGAGCCATATATAACAAAGCCACAGCCAACATCATTCTAAATGGAGAAAAAACTGAATGCATTCCCTTTGAAATGATGAACCAGACAAGGCTGTCCACTATCTCCACTTCTCTTTAACATAGTGCTTGAAACTCTTGCAAGAGCAATAAGAAAAGAGCGGGAAATTAAAGGAGTAAGAATTGGAAAAGAAGGGATTGAATTATCCCTTTTTGCAGATGATATGATATCTCAGAGATGCCAAAAATTCCACCAGAAAACCCCTAGAAATTATTAACACGTTCAGTAAAGTGGCAGGTTACAAATTTAACACACAAATGTCTGTAGCCTTTCTTTATACCAATAACAAACAATCAGAGAAAGAGCACATGGAAACACTCCACAACAGCTGCAAAAACAGGAAAAATATCTCGGAATAAACCTTACCAAAGACATTAAAGTCTGTACAACAAAAATTTTAAATCTTTAAAGAAAGAGATTGAAGAAGACATCAGAAGAAGGAAGGACCTCCCTGCTCACGGATTAGAAGAATTAATATTGTGAAAATGACCATCCTACCAAAAGTCATTTATAGATTCAATGCAATGCCAATCAAAATCCCCATGACATTTTTCACAGAATTGGAAAAAACCATCCTAAGATTCATATGGAAGCACAAGAGAGCTCAGATAGCCAAAACAACCCTGAGCACTAAGAGCAATGCCAAGCAGATTACTCTACCAGATTTTAAGATGTATTACAGAGCTATAGTCATAAAAACAACATGGTACTGGCACAAAAAATAGACCCAAAATCAATGGAACAAAATTGAAAACCCAAAATTGAGTAAATGCAATTTCTGCCACCTGATATTTGACATAGGGGCCAAGAATACTCACTGGTAGAAAGACAGCATGTTCAGCAAATGGTGCTGGCAAAACTGGATCTCCACTTTTAGAATAATGAAACTAAACCCCTATCTTTCACACTGCACAAAAGTCAATTACAAATGGATCCTCAGTGTAAAGACCTCAATGTAAAGCCTGAAACTCTGAAACTGTTAGAAGAAAACATTGGGAAAAACCTACAAGATATAGGTGTAGGAAACTATTTTCTAAACCGGACATCAACTGCTCAGGAAACAAGGGCAAGAATTAACAAATGGGACCTCATTAAACTAAAAAGCTTCTGTACATCAAAGGAAGCAACCAGGGAAGTGAACAGAAAACCCACAGATTGGGAGAAAATCTTCACCAGCAACACATCCAACAGAGATTTAATATCTAGAATATATAACGAACTAAAAAAACAGAGAATCAAGACAGGAAATTAAAAGATGGGCTAAGGAGCTGAACAGAAAGTTTTCAAAAGAAGAAGTAAAGATGGCTATGAAACATCTTAAAAGATGTTCAACATCACTAATAATTAGGGAAATGCAAATTAAAACCACCTTAAGATTTCATCTTACCCCAGTCAGACTGGCTAAGATCAAGAGAACAAATGATACCAAATGTTGGAGAGGATGTGGGGAAAGGGGAACACTCATCCACTGCTGGTGGGGCTGCAAACTTGTCCAACCCCTATGGAAAGCAGTGTGGAGAACTCTTAAAAAACTACAAATGAACCTACCATTTGACCCAGTTATACCACTCCTTGGCATATACCCAAAGAACTCATCCTGTTGCAGAGACACTTGTACATCCATGATTGTTGCTGCTCTTTTCGCAATAGCTAAGAGTTGGAAGCAACCTAAGTGTCCCTCAATTGATGAATAGAGAATGAAAATGTGGTGCATTTATACAATGGAGTTTTACTCAGCAGTAAAGAAAGACAAAATCATGAAATTTGCAGGTAAATCGATGGAACTGGAAACTGAGTAAGAGACTCAAAAAAACAAGGGACATGTGTTCTCTCTCATTTGTGGATCTTAGCACCAAATCTTTATACATGAGCCTATATCCTAATGCAATAGCAGGAACCAGGAAAACGGAAAGAATCATGGAGATAAAGGGAAAGAAAAAACCTAAGAGAGGTAGATAATAGGAAACAGATGTTGCCAAGGGGGAAATGGATATGGATAAAAATTGGGTTAGTCTAAGGGAGGGGGGAGGGAAGGGTATACAAGGAACCTAGGGGATAAAGGGAAAGAATGAGCTCAAGAGAGGTAGGACCATAGGAGAAGGGTATTATTAAGGGAGAAAGGGGAAAATGGGAGCACCTTAAGTGGGAAAACAATGATGGAGGTGTGAGACAATGTGAGATAAATAATGCCTAGCTAGTTTTGAAAGCCAGAGGGAATCATATTACTCCTACAACCTACTGACAAATTATACATAGCAGATCAAGAAATATATGTCTAGGCAAGGTTTCTCTGAGAACAATTGGTCTTTGCCCAAGATTTATCTACTTGACATACAGTAATTAAAAGTACCAGACTGGTGGAACTAACCTTCTTGGATGTTTAACAGATATACTTTGAGGCCTATAATAATTTGTTTAGAGGGACATAAAGGACAGTTTTTGCTCCTTGCCCTCCTAGGTCGACTAGTTCCAGGGGACTATAAGCATCTCTCAAAATGTCCTATAATTGTGGTGGGTCACCTGTCCTCTTGATCAAGGAGGCCAAGGAGACCCCACCAGATGGACTTGAACCAGTGTCTAGTCTACAAAGAGGAGGGTCAACACAGAGGAATCATTTCCTCCATGTTTCCAAGCGAAGCCAACCATAGTCGAACAGGACCTTTAACTTTCACATAGGCAGAACTGGTAAAAGAAAGGAGCCAGGGGCTCCTCCCAAGCCCATG
>NW_008353008.1:1479780-1480410 GCF_000622305.1 Nannospalax galili | reverse complement strand
TCAGCGTTAGTAGCAAAAACAATGAGTCTTTCTGCAAGGAACAATATATTCTAAAATGAAATGGAGATCTTTTTTAAAGGTTAAAAAAACGCATTCAATTTTATGTTTTACAGGGCTTATACTGAGTTCAATATTATATAACTGTATTAACTCAACCGTGAACCTAGAAACTTGCACCCACTTGTGACAGAGATGTACTCTTGCTATGGAGTGTGTTACTGAATATGTTAAAGCTGTAGTGAAATGCTTCTTCTAATCATGTAGTTATTAAAAACTTTTTTAAATAGTTAAAAAAATAATTCTTCAAATATAAAAATTTTCTCCTTAATAATTAGTAGATGTGAAAAACATTACCATTGAAATCTACTTGATGACTTTATATCCACGCACAGATGCCAAGGAGCTCAGAAATTAACCGACTGTGACTAGTAACAATCAGGTATATAGAGATTAGAAACACATGTGCAAACATCTTAATGTCAGTTGCATTAAAAATGAATTTTTCTTTATGAAACTGTATTTTAATAATGAAATGGAGATCTTTTTTAAGGGTTAAAACCTCATTTAATTTTATATGTTAGAGTGTTTATACTGAGTACAATATTGTGTAACTGTAATAATTCAACTGTC
>NW_008353008.1:1474209-1479707 GCF_000622305.1 Nannospalax galili | reverse complement strand
TCAACTGTCCACCTAAAAATTTACAGCCAATTTTGAAAGAAATGCATCTTAGCTCAGGAAATTGTTATTGAATATGTCAATGCTGTTGTAATGAAATGCTTCTTCTAAGTATGTGGTTATTAAATAAATAATTTAAAAAATAAAAAATATTGTATTATTTTTATTTTTTGTGTATGAGTGTATTGCCTGCATGCAAGTGCACCTGTGGTGTGCATTTCCCTTGGAGGTCAGAAGAGGGCGTCGGATCCTCTGGAACTGAAGTTATGGATGGTTGTTAGCTACCATGTAGGAGCCAGGAATCAAAACTTGGTCCTCTGCAAGAGCATCCTGTGCTCTTAACTGCTGAGCCATCTCTCCAGCCCCATAAATAGATTTTTCATTAAATGTGTTTGGTTTTCGTCTGTGTGCAAAGCCCTATTTTATGTTTTTTCCTCAGTTATCTTATTTCTACTGAATGTATAAGAGATTTTTTTAGGCATGGATTCGAACTGTCTCCAATGAACCCATGAAGGTCCTGAGGGCAGAGTTCCATTCAGCCAGCAGCGACTTTGAGAAAGGCTACCTTATTAAAAAATAAATGAACATACTCATTGTTTTGTCTGCGAAATAATGTCACTTTATTTTATCTGATTTCTTTTGTCATTGAGACAGGGTCTTATGTAGCCTAAGCCAGCCTCAACTCACTATGTAGCTGAAGATGACCTTGAATTTCTTATCCTCTTGCCTCAAATTCCATCTAGGTCCTGTGATTATAGGCAATTGCTGTTTCAGATAGGCAGCCTGTCTGTCTTGGGATCTGGCTGTATCTGTCCCCATCCTTACCCTAACCCCCAGTGTTGGGGTTGGAGACACTGGTAACCATGTCTGACTTTTTACCTAGGTGCTGGGGATTCAAACTCCTAATTCTTGTAGAATAAGTACTCTTACACACTTGTGTTAGTTACTTTCTATTGCTGTGGTAAGAATACTGACCAAAGGGGGAGGCATGGATGAAGGAGGAGGCCTGGATTTGAGTGGGAAATGTATGAAATTTTTAGAAGTTCAATGAAAAAAAGAAAGAAAGAAAAATACTGACCAAAAACAGCTTTGGGAGGAAATTATTTTATCTTAACATCTCCCAGGTGAGGGAAGTCAAGGTAGGAACTCAGGACAGGACCCTGGAGCACAAATCATGGAGGTATGCTACTTACTGGCTTATTCTTCTGACCTGTGCTCAGCCTTTCTTATACAATACAGGACCACCTGCTTGGGGATGGCACCACCCACAGTGAGCTTGGCCCTCCACATCATTCAACAATCAACAAAATGCCTACAAACATAGCCACAGGCCAATCCAATAGAGGAAATTCCTCAGTTGAGTTTCCCTCTACCCAGGTGTGTCGATTTAACAACTAAAGGTATCCAACGAAACACTGAGCCATCTCCCCAGCCCTAATTTGTAGCTTTTGATGAACCATCCCTTAGAGTAATATGTATTACTCTAAGTCCATTCAGCAGTACTCCTGTGTTCCTGTGTTTGGGGCTGCCTACTTGGAGTTAGATAACCTCTCAGAGAGCTAGTCCCTGGAGAAAACTGATTCTCCTTTCCTCAGCATCCATTGATTGCCTGCAGCTCTTTATTGTGAGGTGGGACCCCTTGAAATTTCTCCCATCCTCCTTGCTATGTTATACTTATTTTGTCATTATGCAGATGTTGTTAGATTAACATACTGTGGAGATTTCATTGGTGAAGCTTCCTTATCATGATTAGAATGCCCTAGGAGCAGGAGTCATATCACTCTTGTTCTTACATTCTTTCTATCACCACTTCCATGATGTTCCTGGAGTCTTAGATGTAGAGTTCGCATTGTAGGTGTGTTAGTAAGGGTTGGGTACCTCACAGACACTTATTCTCTGCATTTGACCACCAGATGTAGAACTTGGTAACAGTCTCCATCTGTAGCAAGTAGAAGTTTCTTTGAGGAGTGGTGAGAGGTACACTTGTCTATAACTGTAATGATACATATTTAGAATATAGTAAGAAATCACATTGGTCTAGGGATGTGACAAAGTAGGTTTCTCTCTAGGATCTATGACCTCTTCAACCATGTGTAGTTGGCTATGTTTCTAGTGCCACACAAGTTCCCTCTTATTGGGTGGGTCTTAAGTCCAATTACACAGCTGTTGATGACCCCCCAAGATAAATTGCCACTACTGCACAAATAGAGATTATTTGCTTGACTGGACATTCTTTTGGTTCATAAGCTTTACAGCTGTGTAGGATCATCGAATGGTTTTCTCCCTTGGTAGCTTGCATAGTATCTTCTAATATTATGGGAGGTAATCTTCAGGGAGGAGGCTTCCAGGTCAGTTCCAGCTTACGTGGTTCAAGTCCTGTGTCCAAAGTATGTACTTTCTTCAGCAGTAGGGTCTTATGTGTAAGTTTTGGGGAGCAATCAAGGACTGTGCAATAGCCTGTGTTATTTTGGGAGTCTCTTGGACTATCCTGATCAACAACTTGAAGGGACATTTTCCTTGCCTGGAACTGTGATTTTTGTTATATAGCCTTCAGTTACACACATGCAACATATAGATAACATATATTTTTCAGTAGGATTTACAGCTAAATACATTGCTCTCTGGTTTTGAACACCACCTAAGATTGCATGGTTAGAGGTATACTTGTCAATAAATATAATGATACGTATTTAGAATACAGCAAGAAATTACATTGCTATAGGGAAAAATGAAGTCATGAAATTTTCAGGTAAATTGATGGAACTAGAAACTGTTATGCTAAGTGAAATAACACAGATGCCAAAAAAAGTGACATATTCTCTCTCATTTGTGGATCCTATCTCCAAATCCTTAGATATGAGTATATATCCCAATATAACTGCAAAAGCAAGGAAAAAGGAAAGCAACCATGGTGGTAAAGGGAAGAAGAAACTTGAGAGGAGGGTACTAGGAGACAGGTGTTATCAACAGGAAAATGGGGGAAATAGGGGATATGTCAACTGGGGAGGAAATAAAGATGCTGTACAGGGGGAGAGAGAGGAAAGAGAGATAAATAATACTTAGGTGGTATGAAAAAACAGAAGCAAATGTATTAGTCTAAAGCTTACAGAAATATACACACACTGTATAGATAGATAGATGATAGGTAGGTAGGTAGATAGATAGGATAGATAGATAGATAGATAGATAGATAGATAGATAGATAGATAGATAGATATGCATGTGCATAGCTGAAGGCAATATAACAACAATCACAGTGCCAGGCAAGGGAAATTTCCCTTCAAGTTGTTAGAGTAGTTCAAGAGATTCCTAAAACAGCACAGGTTATTGCCACAGCCATTGATTGTCTCTGAAAACTTGAAGGTAAGACCTTATTGCTGAAGACAGGATTTACTTTGGACACAGGACTTAGAGCACTGGAGCTGGAACTGACCTATAAGCCTCCTCCCTAAAGACAAGCTCCCACAGTATTAGAAGATATATGTAAGCTACCAAGGGAGAAAGTCATTCAATGACCCCACCCAGCTATAAAACTAAAAATAAAAAGAATGACTAGCCCAGCAAATAATCTCTATTAGTGTAATAGTGGCAGTTTATCTTGGGGATAATCAACCACTGTCTAATTGGACTTAAGGCCAATTCAATAGAAGGGAACTCATGTGTGGTACTGTAAACATAGCCAGCTATACATGGTTAGAGAGGTATATCCTAAACTAAACCTACTTTTGTCACATTCCTAGACCAATATAATTTCTTAATGAATTCTTTGCTTTTGAGTTCTTTGTATATTCTGGTTATTAATCTTCTAACCTGGTAAAGATTTTCTCCCATGCTATAGGATTCCTCTTCACTCGATTGTTTGTTTCCTTTGCTATTTGGTTTAAGAAGGTTCCACTTTGTTGACCTTAACTCCTGAGTGAACTACATCCAATTTAGAAAGTCCTTTTCTGCAGCTATATCTTGTAGGTTTCTGTCTATATTTTCTTTTTAACAGTTTCAGCATTTCAGGTTTCACATTGTGGTCTTTGATCTATTTAGGGTTGTTTTTTGTGCAGAGTTCTTCTACACACAGAGATCCAGTTTTCCCAGTACCATTTGTTGAATAGGCTCTCTTTCCTCAGTGTGTGTTCTTGGCATTTTTGTCAAATATTGGGTAGCTGAAATTGGGTGCACTAATTTTTGGGTCTTCTATTTAGTTCCATTGATCTACATGTCTGTTTTTGTGCCAATACCATGCTGTTTTTATGATCCTAGCTAGTCTGATTGGAGTAAGATGATACCTTAGGGTGGTTTTAATTTGCATTTCCCTAATTACTGACTATATTGAACACTTTTTGAGATGTTTCTTAGCCATCTTTATTTCTTTGTTTAAGAACCCTCTGCTTAGGTCTTTACCCATCTTTGAATTGGGTCATTTGGTTTTTTCTTTGTTTTATGAATTCTTCATATATTCTGGATGTTAAACCTCTGTCAGATGTGTCACTGGTGAAGATTTTTTCCCATTCTGTGGGTTTTCTCTTTGCTTTTTTTATTGTTTCTTTTGCTGTACAGAAGCTTTTTAGTTTAATGAGGTCCCACTTATTGATTGCTGACCTTAATTCCTGAGCAATTTCTGATTTAGAAAATCCTTTCCTACACCTATATCTTCTAAGTTACTGCCAACATCTTCTCCTAATAGTTTCAGGATTTCCAGTTTCACATTGTGGTCTTTGATCCATTTGGAGATGACTTTTGTGCAAGGCGAAAGATAAGGATCTAGTTTCATTCTTCTGCAGGTGGAGATCCAGTTTTGCCAGCACCTTTTGTTGAAGATGCTGTCATTCCTCCATTGTGTGTTCTTGGCACTTTTGTCAAATATCAGGTGGCAGAAATTGCTTGTACTTGTGTTTGGTGCATGTACTCAGGTTTGGATCTTCAATGATGTTCCATTGATCTATGTGTCTGTTTTTGCGCCAGTACTATGCTGTTTTGATTACTATAGCTTTGTAGTATACTTTGATATCTGATATAGTAATTCCCCCAGCGTTGCTTGTTGTGCTCAGGGTTAATTTGGCTATCCAGGGTCTTTTGTGCATCCATATGAATTTAAGGATGGATTTTTATAATTCTGTGAAGTATGTCACAGGGATTTTGATTAGAATTGTTTTGAAACTATATATTGCTTTTGGTAGGATGGTCATTTTAACAGTATTAATTCTTCCAATCCATAAATACGGGAAGTACTACCATCTCTTGGTGTCTTCCTCAATCTCTTTAATGATTTAAAATTTTCAATATTGGGGTTGGGGAGATGGATCAGTGGATAAGAACACTGACTGCTCTTGCAGAAGACCCAGGTTCATATTCCAGCATCCACATGGCAGCTAACAACTGTCCATAACTCCAGTTTCAGGGGATCCAACAGCCTCTTCTGTTCTCTGCAGGCATTGCATGACATAGGTGTACTTACATACATGCAGGCAATGTACACATACACATAAATCAAAAATAAAGCAAAAAAT
>NW_008353008.1:1472341-1473593 GCF_000622305.1 Nannospalax galili | reverse complement strand
ATTGAACCAGCCCTGCACCTCTGGGATAAAGCCTACTTGATCATGGTGAATAATCTTTTTGATGTGGGTCTGTATGCAGTTTGCATGTATTTTGTTGAGAATTTTTGTATCTATGTTCATTAAGGATATGGGTCTATAGTTTTCTTTTTTGGTTGTGTCTTTACCCAGTTTGGGTATTAGAGTGGCTTTTTAGAAGGAATTCGGAAGTTCTTCCTCTGTTTCTATCATTTTGAATAATTTTAGTAGTATTGGTTGGAGGTCTTTAAATGTCTGGCAGAATTCTGCTGTAAATCCATCTGGGCCTGGGCTTTTTTAAGTTGGGAGGCTTTGTATTACTGTTTCAATTTCCTTATATGTTATGGGTCTCTTTAAACTGTTTATCTCTTCTTGGTTTAACTTTGGTGTCTCCCATGATTTCAGATATCCATCCATTTCTTTTAGACTTTCAGATTTAGTAGCATATACGTTTTTAAAATATTCCCTTATAATGGTCTGGGTCTTTTTGGTGTCTGTTTTGATGTTTCCCCTTTCATCTCTGATTTTGCTGATTTGGGTTTGCTCCTTCTTTCTTTTGGTTAACTGGGCTAAGGGTCTGTCTATCTTGTTTAGCATTTCAAAGACCCAGGTCTTAAGATTCATTGATTCTTTGTAGTTTTCTTTGTTTCTATTTCATTAATTTCTGCTCTGATTTTTGTTCTTCTCTTCTGCTGGGTTTAGGTTTCATTTGTTCTTCCTTTTCCAGTGCCTTGAGTTGCAGTGTTAGGTCATTTATTTGGGCTCTTTATAGTTTTTTAATGTAGGCACTTAGAGCTATAAATTTCCCTCTTAGGACTGTTTTAATGTGTCTCAGAGGTTGTATTGTGTTATATTGTCCTTTTCGTTGAATTCCAGGAATTCTTTTATTTCTTTCTTAACTTCTCCTTAACTCACTCATTGTTTAGGAGTGTGTTCTTCAATCACCATGAGTTCTTGTAGTGACTAGGGCTTCACCCAGGGTTAATTTTGAGCTTTATTGCTTTGTGGTTCAATAAAATACATGGAATTATTTCAATATTTTTGTATTTGTTGAGGTTTGTTTTGTGGCCCAGTATGTGGTCAGTTTTTGAAAAAGTTCCATGAGATGCTGAGTAGAAAATGTATTCTTTGGTGTTTGGGTGGAATAATCAAAAGATGCCTGTTAGGTCCGTTTGATGTATGTATCATTTAATTCAGGTGTCTCTCTATTCTTTGTCCAGTTGATGTATCTAATGGT
>NW_008353008.1:1460559-1472222 GCF_000622305.1 Nannospalax galili | reverse complement strand
TAATACCTTCTTGGTTAACTGTTCCTTTTATCAGAATGAAGTGACCCTCCTTATCTCTTCTGATTAGTTTCACTTTGAAGTCTATTTTGTCAAATATTAGAATTACAACCCCTGCTTGTTTCTTAGTGCCATTTGCTTGGAATATTCTTTTCCATCCTTCTTCCTTAAGGTAGTGCCTGTCCTTGAAGGTGAGATGTTCTTGCAGACATCAAAGAGATGGATTTTTGTTTCTTAATCCATTCACTTAGCCTGTGTCTTTTGACTGGGGAGTTCAGTCCATTGATATTTAAGGTTATTATTGAAAGATCTGTATTGGTTGCCATCATTTTTATTGTTCTCTGTCTAATTTTGTGTTTCCTCAATTATAGCTTTATTTATTTTCTTTTGTTGCCCCAGGAGTATAGTTGTTTCTCTCTCTGTTCTCTGTAGTGCTTCAAGAATTCTTTGAAGGGCTGGTTTTTGGACATGTATTCTTTCAGGCTATTCATGTCATGGAAGATTTTTCTTTCCCCCTCAATTATAATAGACATTTTTGCTGGGTAAAGTATTCTGGGCTGGCATCTATTGTCATGTACAACTGGAAATACCTTGGTCCAGGCTCTTCTGGCTTTCATAGTTTCCATTGATAAGTCAGCTGTAATTCTGATAGGCTTTCCTTTGTGTGCGATTTGATTTTCTTTTGCTTCTTTCAGTATTCTCTCTTTGTTCTGGACAGTTATAAGTGTTTTTACTATGCTATGTCGTGGGGGAGTTTCATCCTGTCTATTTGGTGTTCTCTGTGCTTCCTGTATTTGTATGTGGATGTCTTTCCTTAATTTCAGGAAATTCTCTTCTACAATCCTGTTAAAGATCTGGTCAACGCCATTAACCTGAAATTCTTCTCCTTCCTCTATTCCTGTGATCCATAGATTTGGTCTTTTCATGGTGTGCCACACCTCTTGCATATTACATTCCTATATTTTTAAAATTTTTTCCATACTCTTTGCTTGAGTGGTCCAGGGTTTTTTTTTTTTAATTTTCCATAATCTTTGCTTGAGTGGTCCAATTCTTCAACTTTATCCTCCAGTGTTGATATTCTGTTTTCCATTTCATTCATTCTAGTGGTGAGGCTTTGCCCTGTTGTTTCAAGTTGGCTTATTGAGTTTTGCACTTCCATCTTCATGTCTGCCTGAGTTTTCTTCAATGTTTCTATCTCTTAGGGAGGAATGCTTGTAGCAAGAGATATAATAATGAATCCATTAAACTGGAAATTAAAGCTGGCCAAGATGCCTCTTCATGCCTTTCAATGAAGAGGCAGGGTGTTATTGCACTGTTTAGGGTCACTAATCACAATTACAAAGGATAAACTGGGTTAGCATTTATACAATGGGAGGAAGCATTATACAAAGTAAGGAAGAGTATGCCTGAAACACAGGAGTTCCTGGGCCATCACTCAAAACTGCCACATCACTTAAGAATATGGAAATCTACATAACCTGACTCAGGTAGGAGCCAATAGTGACTCAGAGTCTTTAGGAATGAAAAATTTAAGAAAAAAAAAAAAAAACAGGATCAGCTGAAGTTTTATAGAGGGAAAGGAAATATTGAATGATGTTGAAGATAGATAGGTATAAAGACTAGTTAAGTCCATCTGATCAGTGACACATATAAAAGCTAGAATAGCTTTTATTTATTTTGTTATGAACTTATTTGGAAATATATAACCAATTGTTATTTTTTTCTTTCTTCTTTCTTTTATCCCCTTATTGTTTAATATAAAATTTATTAATAAAGTAATGTTATATTGCAGCATTTAAGTTGTAGAGTCTCCAAAGAGAAGAAGGATTATCAGTGCTTCTGATTGAGAGGTTAATGTGATTTGGACTGTGCAAAGAAAGTTTTCTTCTTCACAAGGGGTAAGATGATTTAAACTGCAAGTTGGCTATCTACAGGCCCCAGGACGATGAATTAAACACTAATGCAAGTGTTGCTAGGATGTACTTTGTGTGTGTGATTGAAGTGTGCATCAGTTGACTTTAATAGAGAGCATGCTAGATAACCCAAGTGTCCTGATCAATCACCTAAAAGATCTGAAGAACAAAAGTTGAAGTTTCCTTACAAAAGAAGAAATTCTACCTGTAAACATGGGCTCTAATCTACGCCCAAGAGTTCCAGACAGCCCTCTCTGACACTGAATGCCACACAGATTTTGCACTTGCTTAGCCAGAGCCTACAAATATGAAAGTCATGTTCTTGCATTAAGTATTTTAATATTCAGCCTCATATTCATCTATTTCATTGTTGAGCTAATAGACCTATATTACTGTCAACATTCAAAGTACAGGATCCAATATATATTAAGAGGACATCAGAAGCTATTTTATTTAAATATTTTTAGTATATTTAAGCAAAATAGCTCAACAAAAGATGCTTTAATTATTTTATCTTTGTAATCTATTGTTTAAATACAATATTTAGTAAATTACAATTCATTTCCTAAATATTTATTAAAAACAAGTGAACAAATATATGAGAATGCAATAATGAAATCTACTATTCCATATTCAAATAAAAAGTAAACAAGTGATTGTAAAATGCAAAAAATAATTAAATAAAACTCAAGATCTGATCCTCAAAATGCATGCTGGCGCATGCCTTTAATGTCAGCACTTGGGAGGCAGAGGCAGACAGATCTTTGTGAGTTCATGGCCAGCCTGGTCTACATAGTGAGTTCAGGTCAGCTGGGACTACAGGGAGACCCTGTCTAAAAAAAAAAAAAAAAAAAAAAAAAAGTCTCTACCTAAGAATTCTGCTTCCTTGGTTAAAATCTATTACATACGAAAACAGCAGTAAAATTATGCAAAAATAGTCATGTAAAAGCAAGAAAAACGAGTGAATGAATAAGCAAATAATGAACAGCAGTTACATCTGAAGAGATTTATAAGTGGTATATCATGGCAGTGAAGCTTTAAATCAATCTGTATTATAAAACTGAAAGGAACAGAGTTAGCTGAAATTTCACTTTATTTCTCTCAAAATGGTGCTCTCAAGAACTGTAATGAACTGACTCAGAGATAGGGAAGGTGAACATCTCTGTGGAGGAAAGGTACTTAATTTCATGGAAACTGCACAAGTTGTTCATGACCTGAGTCACAGAGTTGGGAAATCTGAGAGGTCGTCAGTGGTAACTTTTGCTACCAACATACTTCTCTGGCTCCACTGTAGGACAAATCGCAGGGAAAGCCCACTGCTGAGAATTGTTCCCAGCATCAGGTGAAGCATATTTTAATGGTGGTACAATATGTATATTTTTACATACGGCTAAGAGAATGGACATGGCAAGGAAAACAAAATAGGTTGTAAAAGAGGAAATAAAGGAGCCAAAGAAATGCTTTGTACTTTTAAAGTTAAATTGAGAGACACTGGGGCATCATGGATGTATACCTAAAAGACTAACACAAAGAAAATTAAAGGCAACACAAGAAATTAAAGGATATTAAAGTTCTGGCAACTACTTTCTGGGAAAAATACCATTCATCATTAGAATAACCTTAATCGTATGGCCAACAAGGCAAAAGAAGATTGATTAGTGCTTAAAAATTAGGGAAAAAAGCAACAATAATAAAAATTACCAAATTCCATTTGCCCAAATCAGACAAAGTTCTGAAAGTTAACAGGCAAAAATTTAAGAAATTACCTTGAATTTGGAAGACTGTAAAATCTCCCTCTAAACACTATAGACTTAGCAGCTCCTATTTTCAGAGCAACTGTGAAATATTTCCATTTGGGTAGGAGGAGGGAGGCTTCACACAACTACAGAACAAGATCTTAAATTTTCATTAGATGGGTCTCCTGGAATGTGGAAATTATAAGAGTTGCTGCAAATTCTTTGAAATTCCTCCCATCAAGAGAGGTGGGCGATCCCTGGAGGCAGATGTTAAGCAACTTAACTTATCTGAACCTTTAGTTTCCCCGTATGTGAAATGGGAGTTATAAAACTCACACACAGGGTTGCTGTGATGACACACACAGAGCTGGATTTAACACAGCATCTAGTACAAATTACAACTCAATAGCCTAGAACATTAGTACTTCAAGCACTTCCCCAAATGAAAATGGAAAAGACCAAAGCAAAAGGTATTATGTGGGCTGGAAAGATGGCTCAGCCTTTAAGAGCACTGGCTGCTCTTGCAGAGGATCTGGGTTAGATTCCCAGCATCCTCATGGTGACTATCAACCCTCTGTAACTCCAGTTCCAGGAGATCCCATGCCCTCTTGTGAACTCCATGGGCACTTCACGACACAAGTGCACTTCTATACATGCAGACAATGTACTCATACACATAAAATAAAAATAATAAAATATTTTTAAAAGCTTTATGTCAAAACAGTAGGCTATTTTTCCTTTATTTATCAAATCGTGGTGTTGTATGAAATATAAAGTAAATAAATAGAGTTATGTGTTTTACTTTCAAAGAAGCATGAGCCTAAGATACTGAGGTTATTTTAGAAAAGCAGATGTATTAATTCAGAGGTGAGAATAATGATTGTGGTGATGGAGGAGTGAGTTATGAGAAATGATTAAAAATAAGGATTATGTCTGGGTTGCTAAGTAATGGCTGAGGGGGGCACTAATAATTGACTGCAAAAATCTGACCAGAGAAATCCTGAATAGACAGGAAGAATTATTGAATCAGGTTTAGGACGGGAGAACTCATATAAAAAAGGAAAGGAAATTTTACTTTGAATGGGAGAGAAAACTTTCCGACAGTAAGAATTATTATACAAGAAAAATCTTCCAAGAAAAGTGATGAAAGCCCATCCCTAGGGATATTTAAAATAAGGTTGGATAGAAACCAAGAAAGTATATGTGACAGAGAACTACAGTGCTTTGATTCAGTGCTAGCTTCCATCTCTGATTTTATAGCAGCCTTGAAAAAAATAGGTCATTCAGTCATGGTGGATGATTAAAAAGAGGCTGAGGCAACCAAAGATTTCAACAGTTTTGAGGTGCCTTGGATTGATTGAAAATTAATCCAAGTTCATTTCTATGCCTATAATATGACATGTTCTATATTGCTAGGGATTCTGAGTGTCATGGTTGCCGCACATATGACAATGGCAGGGTAGGATTAGACTGTCAGCAAACTACCTGTTTCTAAATCGAAATCTGGATACCAGTCAACCAATCCTTGAGTTGGGGAATGCTGTAGTAGCTCAAAGGGACTTATTCCTACTACTTGCTTTGAAGGAAGAATATAAGCAATATTTATATTAGCTATACATGTTCCAAACATTTTGTTAAGTGATTGGTCAATGTAATCTCCTAAGATTCTCACTACAACCTTGAATGGCAGCAGTTCTGGGACTCCTCCTGGGGACTTGTGAACAATGTCCATTTTCCACAGATAGGGTGCCAGTGACAAACCAAAGAAATGATTCCACCCAAGTCCAGTTTGGTGAGCTAATGAATTTGCTGGGTTTACTTACAGAGTTTGGGTGATTTCTGGGTGACTGCATCACTGAAAAGCCCATGTCAATGTGGACAACAAATCAGGAAGTACACCCCTGAAGCTCCAGCCCAACATGTAAACACGGAAGAGCTTCCTCTACCCCAACAAATATATTACTTATAGAAATTTGGAGTCTTGTAATTGTGTAAGGGCTCCTGTACTTTCTAAGTCTCATGGGCTTCCTTAGCCTCATGAGTTCCATGGACTTCCTGAGTTTTATGTACCTTTTTCATTCTTCCAGGAGGTAATGTCTGCATTTGGAAAAAAACAGCTACACAATATTCCAACCCTTTCTCTGGCTCCCACATTCTTTCTGCTCCCTCTTCTGCTATGTTCTCTGAGTCTTTGAGGGAGTGATAGAAATGTCTGATTATTTACTTCATTTATGAATGAGCATTAGGCCCAAAGACCACACCAAAAGTTGCTTATCCTCAGCAACTTGACCAGTTATGAGGCTCTACATTTTTCTATAACTGCTGTTGATAGCAACTGTAATCCGATAGAAACATAAATGTTTACAAGGCAATTTGATAGGCACATCATATCGATTTAATAACATAAGCACAGTGGCCTCCCCCACTGGGTCCTATGGTCTTCTCTGTCACAGGTCTTTAACCTGGCTTACAGTATGAAGTCTGCGCCTATGGAGAAGCCTTAAATCCAATCAGAAAGCAGTTGATCATTCATAATACCCCTGTCACTATCACACTGTGTACATCTTGTCTGATGTAGTAGTGTGGTACATAAGGTCCATATCTGAGTGAGACTGTTGATGACAATTCTCCTCCAGCAGCCTGAGTAGCACCTTTGCTGCTACAAAAGCCAGGCAAGCATGGAAGGAGCTCAGTCCCTGCTTGATTTCTCTATGTTCTGTAGCCAGAACTGGTCAGCTATAGGGCTTACCATGTAGCTCTGATTTATAACCAAGAACAGAGGTACTAGCCTGTGTATGTGGTGTTCATCATCCTCCATGATTTATTTCCATCCATTCCAAGTATATGCCAGTCAGTCGTGCTCAGCAGCAAGGAGGATGCAAAAGAAAACATCACCCAGATCAAAAATATCATAACAATATACTATTGTTTGTATCAATTGCTTCCTCAAAAGAGCAATATTGATGACAATGGTGTGGGTGAAGACACTCTTATTTAATTCTTTACCATTCACAGTCATCCTTCTTTTCTTTTTTAAGCTCAAGGACAATTTTATTCAAATTTAAGAGAAAAACAAGACAAGCAAGCTATAAATCTTGCTACCTATCAGGAGGAAGAAAGAAGAGGAACAGAGAAAGCCAGGCTTTTTGTAAGTAGCTGTGCGGTGGAAGGAGGGTGGGTAGCTTCAGAGGAAAAGCATGAGGAAGCCCAGGCAGGCCCAAGCTTTGGCCAGGATCCAAAGGAAAAAGATATTCAGGAAAGCAGGCAGGCCGCAGTGCCGCGTGGTAGAAGCTCTGAAAGTGACTTCATGGGCCATCCCACTTCCTCATCTTTGGGCACAGCCAGGTGCTGATGGTCATGCTGAACTAGAGGGTCTGGCTCACGGGGTCTGGCCCTGCCAAGGGGCCAGGTGGAATGAAACAGTGCCTTTCCTGCTGCATCCATGGCTTGAGCTGGCTCCCCAAATCTGACAGACATTGGGATGGCACCATGACTTGATGCCTTTCCATCAGCCACATCTGGGTGCTGAAAGGGCTCCAGAGCTGGCAAACAGTCTCTACCCCAAGTACATTTTCTTGAAGGAAAGAAATGCACACAACATACCCCAGAGGGATTGCTCTTAGGACAGGCTTAGTTTTCTTCACCTGTACCGCTCTGTCTTCCACTCCTTTCAGCTCTTTAGTGAAATGTTGCTGGAGGTTTAAAGTCTTCCAGAAGCTCAAGAGGTCAGACATCAGCTTCTTATTAATTGTTTTCCTCTGAGAACTCCAGCTTACCACAAATACTGTCATATTTGCTTTCAAGTAGCCTGACAGGCCCTGTTATCCTCTTTTTCTTTCCTTTCCTGAACTTAGCCCATCATGAACCCTATTTTTCATGTCAGTCTAAATCATTCAGATCAGCCAGGGTCTCTCCTACCTTGTAAATATCACATCTCACAATGTGGATCAGCAAAGCCACTAAAGCCCAATACCAGTCCTGAGATTCTTGCTGAACCCACTACCTTTTAAAGATCTCCTTGTGAACACAGTCCTAGCTGACCCAACTAACTGAGCATTAAACATCACTTCTTACATGGCCAATTCTTTCAATGATACCTGCTCTTCCTCTGTGATCCTCTAGTCCCTGATATTCATGGAGGACTCAGCTGGCAATAATCATGTGACACTAATGGCTATGTGAGCCAGTCCATCAGGGACTGATTTTCTTCATGTTGTTTCATATAATGCAACCTTTGTCCCAAGAAGGGATAAGTAGTTACATCACTGAGTTTCTCTGGTTTTACTCATCCCATCTGCTCCAATGTCCTACAACCTCACCAGGCTGTAAGACACTCTTTCGTTTCTTGTTTAAAATTTCTTCCAAAAACAAGCAGTTCAGATGCAGAGTATTTCCTGCATTTCATAGTATCCTGTACTGGGCCATCATTAAGGACTCTGAATGCTGAATGGTAGACTCTTTTCTCTGTATTAAAGGTTGGACCTGGGGTATAACGTCTATCACTTTCACATTCTCTGCCTTCTCACTGTCTGATTCTTTTCATGGGTTCCAAGTTTTTGAATCTCAGGAAGAGTTCTTTACTACGAATAGAGCTGTACTCTTTCCCCTATGTCCAGTCGGCTGTAAGAAATAGTAAACTGGGACAAGAGAGACAGCTCAGAGTTAAAAGTACCGGCTGCTCTTGCAGAGGACCTGGGTTCGGTTCCCAGCACTCACATTGCCCCTAACAGCCATCAGTAACTCCAGGGGATGTGATGCCCTCATCTGGCCTCTGGGAGAATTGCAAGACATGGATCTACTCAGACACATAAAATAAAAATAAATCAAAAAAATATTTGTAAAAGAAATAGTAAGGCAACAGCTCCATCTCATCCTTGCTTTTTCTACTTTTCCTGTCAATAAGAGGCTAATGCAAAGGCTAGCATCCACAGATCACTTGCCCAATGTAATCCCTCTCTTATGTGGGCAAGTTCTTTCTAGGCTTACAGCTAAGCCTCAGCTGCATATCTTATTGTCTATTGCAAAGGCCATGTAACAGTTGCCACAGCCTGCATGCAAGCCCTGTTTTCAGGGGCTGCAATATATTCCGTAGTCCATCAGTCATTTGGGTGGTATCCCATACTTATCAAGGAGGGAATGCACCCCATACCACATACAGGAAGATGGCTACTGTAGGATCCCCACCACCACCAAGGAAACTCTACCCTTAGATGGTTCGGTCTTTGTTATATGTATTAGCGCCCATCACAGGCACTATTAAATTGTTCCTTTTCCAGTGATCTTTGCTTCTGTTGGTTCTCAACTGTGCTGTGTGTTTTTTCTAGGAGGAACTGTGAAGAAACATCTATTCACCCAGATAAGGTACCAACAGCAGACTGAAGAAATGATCTCATCCAAGTTTAGCTTAGTGAGCCTATGAGTTTGTTGGTGTTACCAACAAGAACATGGGTAACTCGTTGGTTTCATGATTGGAAAGCTCACCCCCTCATAAGTGATGAGTCATGAAAGCTACATCCCTAGAGCTCCCTACACAATTTGCAGGCAGCTCCACCAAACCTGTCTTCTCCCCCAGCAACCATTTATTGGTGATTTTCTTAGCTTCATGAGTCTTGGAAATTTCTTTAGCTTCCTGCATCTCATGGGCCTCCTCCTTCCAGAGAGATTGTTTCAGCTTAGAGGAAACAGATACCTAACAGTTGATGTTGTCTACCTTGTGAAGGGTAGCCTGGACCTGCTCCACATCAATTGCAAGAACTGAAATAAGGACTCCAATCCAAGGAATCTGTTTATCATGTTCCTTCCTCTACATGCTGTTGTCTCAATTGGCAGAGGGAAAACAACTCACAAACATCACACAGCTCAATCTGAGAGCCCAGGCCACAAGTTGAAACTCTCGTCCTTGGTCTCTGTCATGGCTGAAATTGTTTCTCATCCACAACTTCTTGCCTCACTCTTCTTCCATTCCTCGTCCTTCTGATAATAGCAGAAAAGAAAGATGTCCTTTTGATGTTATAAACTGAGGGTGAAAGGACAGTATATACACACATATGTTCATTTAGTTTCTGAGACTTTATTTCATTTAATAATGAAATGCATTGTATTATCTTATTTCAATATTCTACCTTTTAAAAATTCTCTGAGGGGCTCAGCAGTTAAGAGCACTGGCTGCTCTTTCAGAGGACCTGGGTTTGGTTTTCAGCACCCATGTGGCAGCTAACATCAGTATCTCCAGTTCCAGTGGACCCAATGTCCTCCTCTGGCCTCCACAGGTATTTCACACACATGGCGTATCTATACACATGCAGACAAGACACTCATACACATAAACTAAAAATTCTCTGAATTCATAGTCCTTTTATAATATAACAAGTTTCCTTGTGCATATAGCTCAGAGAGGTTTTGCAGTCAAATAATCTAAGATGTGTTGAACAGCTAAAATAGAAACAATAATGTTTGCAAGATAGCATTTTGCCCTTCCTTACTTATGTGTCCTTCATCATTAAATGTAAGAAAAGGATAATCCATTAAGAACATAAATGTGTAGCATACACTATATGCTATGAATTTATTAAAGCCATTGTTTTCTTGTACTTATTTTAATTTTCTTTTAACAGGCAGTCTTTTGGATGCATATTGTTATGATTTAGATATGAATTGTCATCCCCCTCAAAAGACTCATGTGTTAGGAGCATGGTCACAGCCTCTGGTGCTATTATGGGAAGTTCTGGAAACTAGAAGTGGGCCTTAGCTAGAGGAAGTAGGTCTCTGGGAACAGATTCTAGAAGGTGTCATGTCTCTGGCCTCTTCCACTCCTCACTCTGTTTCTTATCTGCCAGGAGGTGAGCAGTAGCCTCAGCCACGTGTCTTACCACCATGGCATTCTGCCTCTCCACTGGCCCAGAACCAATGAAGTCAATTACTGCAGACTGGAACCATTACCAAAAATAAATCCTTCCTCCCTTAAGTTGTTTCTGTCAGATATTTGGTTACAGCAACCAAAAAGCAACTAATATACATATCTCTCATTATATTAAAGCTCATTAATAGAAAAATATTCTGAAATGAATGCACTGAATAATTTAAAGCAATAAAAAGCTAACCAAATACTAAAAGAGCCCCAAAGAATCTTGTGACATACAGACAATCAGGCTACCCTCATCTCACTAGAAATGTCTCCCTGCCTATTATCATACTTTTTATGTGTGTTTAAATTCCTATATAAGCCCTTCTTTAGCACTGAATCTGCTTTTAAAGATAAAAATACTGGTGCTAGCAAGTGTGGATCCCCAGCACCCACATAAAAAGCTAGGTACGCGGGCTGGGGAGATGGCTCAGGGGTCAAGAGCACTTGCTGCCCTTTCAGAAGACCCAGGTTCAATTCCCTACAGCTACAGTGTAGCTCACAACTGTTTGTAACTCCAGTTCCAGGGGATCTGACATCCTCTTTCTGGCCTCCAAAGGCACAAGGCACATACATGGTGCACTTATATTCATGCAAGCAAGGCATTCATACACATAAATACAAATAAATAAATCTTTAAAGAAAAAAAGACAGGTGCAGGAAAACACGGCTTTAACCCCAACACTGTAGAGGCAGAGATAGGATAACCCCTGGGGCTCACTAAGCCCCAGTTCAGGGAGAGAGCTGCTGAGGAAGGCACCCAATGTCCATCTCTGAACTTTGTACACAGGCAGATGCACCCATGCACACACACACACACACACGCACACACACACACACACACACACACACACACACATACACACTCACACAAAGTAAAATAAAACATTTCATGAATAAAAATGCTTTAGCTCATCTTGAAACTGCTGCCCTTATCAACCCAGAAACCACCCTTCATGGCTGCTACTTTGTGAATTCCAGGAGCAGGTAGTCTTCTCACCCACTTCCTTACCACTTTCTCTGTGGATAGATAGGGGAGAAGTGATAGATGGATAGATGGATGGGTGGGTGGATGGATGGATGATCAATAGAGACAGTAAAAGTCCATGAAGCATT
>NW_008353008.1:1454794-1460527 GCF_000622305.1 Nannospalax galili | reverse complement strand
CGCAGAGGCACCCACGCACACACACACACACACACACACACACACACACACACACACACACACACACACATACACACTCACACAAAGTAAAATAAAACATTTCATGAATAAAAATGCTTTAGCTCATCTTGAAACTGCTGCCCTTATCAACCCAGAAACCACCCTTCATGGCTGCTACTTTGTGAATTCCAGGAGCAGGTAGTCTTCTCACCCACTTCCTTACCACTTTCTCTGTGGATAGATAGGGGAGAAGTGATAGATGGATAGATGGATGGGTGGGTGGATGGATGGATGATCAATAGAGACAGTAAAAGTACATGAAGCATTTTAAAGGAAAACCTCTACTGAGAGACATGGGTTTTAAACTTTCTCTAAGCAATTTTTTAGTTGCAAACTAGAAGAGTTAAGGCTGTAATTATATATGGTTATGTAACTTGCACAGGACAGGCAAAACTCCATTCTAAAGATGGCCGGAAAACAGTTATGTGAATTCAGCCAAAGCTCTGATTACTAAAGTTCATATGTATGTATCTGAACCTTCGTGTTCCAGTGTAAGCTACGTTCACCTTGTGTAAGCTACCTTCACCATGTGTAAGCTACCTTCACCATGTGTAAGCTACGTTCACCTGTGTAAGCTACGTTCACCTTGTGTAAGCTACCTTCACCATGTGTAAGCTACCTTCACCATGTGTAAGCTACGTTCACCTGTGTAAGCTACGTTCACCTTGTGTAAGCTACCTTCACCATGTGTAAGCTACCTTCACCATGTGTAAGCTACGTTCACCTGTGTAAGCTACGTTCACCTTGTGTAAGCTACCTTCACCATGTGTAAGCTACCTTCACCATGTGTAAGCTACGTTCACCTGTGTAAGCTACGTTCACCTTGTGTAAGCTACCTTCACCATGTGTAAGCTACCTTCACCATGTGTAAGCTACGTTCACCTGTGTAAGCTACGTTCACCTTGTGTAAGCTACCTTCACCATGTGTAAGCTACCTTCACCATGTGTAAGCTACGTTCACCTGTGTAAGCTACGTTCACCTTGTGTAAGCTACCTTCACCTTGTGTAAGCTACGTTCACCTTGTGTAAGCTACGTTCACCATGTGTAAACTACCTTCACCATGTGTAAGCTATGTTTACCATGTGTAAGCTACCTTCACCATGTGAGAGGCCCCCAATGTCCATCTCTGAACTTTGTATACAGGCAGATGCACCCATGCACACACATACACACACACACACACACACACACACACACACACACATACACACTCACACAAAGTAAAATAAAACATTTCATGAATAAAAATGCTTTAGCTCATCTTGAAACTGCTGCCCTTATCAACCCAGAAACCACCCTTCATGGCTGCTACTTTGTGAATTCCAGGAGCAGGTAGTCTTCTCACCCACTTCCTTACCACTTTCTCTGTGGATAGATAGGGGAGAAGTGATAGATGGATAGATGGATGGGTGGGTGGATGGATGGATGATCAATAGAGACAGTAAAAGTACATGAAGCATTTTAAAGGAAAACCTCTACTGAGAGACATGGGTTTTAAACTTTCTCTAAGCAATTTTTTAGTTGCAAACTAGAAGAGTTAAGGCTGTAATTATATATGGTTATGTAACTTGCACAGGACAGGCAAAACTCCATTCTAAAGATGGCCGGAAAACAGTTATGTGAATTCAGCCAAAGCTCTGATTACTAAAGTTCATATGTATGTATCTGAACCTTCGTGTTCCAGTGTAAGCTACGTTCACCTTGTGTAAGCTACCTTCACCATGTGTAAGCTACGTTCACCTTGTGTAAGCTACGTTCACCATGTGTAAGCTACCTTCACCATGTGTAAGCTACCTTCACCATGTGTAAGCTACGTTCACCATGTGTAAGCTACGTTCACCATGTGTAAGCTACCTTCACCATGTGTAAGCTACCTTCACCATGTGTAAGCTACGTTCACCATGTGTAAGCTACGTTCACCATGTGTAAGCTACCTTCACCATGTGTAAGCTACCTTCACCATGTGTAAGCTACGTTCACCATGTGTAAGCTACGTTCACCATGTGTAAGCTACCTTCACCATGTGTAAGCTACCTTCACCATGTGTAAGCTACGTTCACCTGTGTAAGCTACGTTCACCTTGTGTAAGCTACCTTCACCTTGTGTAAGCTACGTTCACCTTGTGTAAGCTACGTTCACCATGTGTAAGCTACCTTCACCATGTGTAAGCTACCTTCACCATGTGTAAGCTACGTTCACCATGTGTAAGCTACGTTCACCATGTGTAAGCTACCTTCACCATGTGTAAGCTACGTTCACCATGTGTAAGCTACGTTCACCATGTGTAAGCTACCTTCACCATGTGTAAGCTACGTTCACCATGTGTAAGCTACGTTCACCATGTGTAAGCTACCTTCACCATGTGTAAGCTACGTTCACCATGTGTAAGCTACCTTCACCATGTGTAAGCTACCTTCACCATGTGTAAGCTACGTTCACCATGTGTAAGCTACGTTCACCATGTGTAAGCTACCTTCACCATGTGTAAGCTACGTTCACCATGTGTAAGCTACCTTCACCATGTGTAAGCTACCTTCACCAAGACCTCACCATGCCGTCTTGCTCTTTAGGAAAGGATTTTCACCAGTGCCTTTTGGTAGCATTTCTCCCTCAGCAAACAGAGTCTGAGAACAGGAACTGCTGTGAAATTAACCATGAATCATTCTACCACCCCTCCTGGTGGCAGCATTGATGAACATGTCTATAAATGTTACAAAGCCTAAGATTGTGGGAAGCCAAAGTCAAGAATGTACACAGCACCTCTTATGTGGCAGTAGCCCACGCTGGCCCTGGTGTCACGCAAGAGCTACACCTACTGCCCAGAAAGTCGGATCCAGGAAGAAAGGTCAGATAGCACATAGTACCTTGAATAATGGCTGTTAGACTTGCACTTCCTTTGTGGGAACTTCATTTCTCAACTCTGCAAAGGTCGTACATAGTAGGTAATGAACACCCAGTAGCTATTACCTCCTGAATAAAGAGAGAATAAAGATGGTTTTACATTCATAGGAGCCCATACTTCCCTTTGATATGCAAAAAGACAGCTCCACTTGTATGTCCTGTGGAAAGACAATCCTTACAAAGAGTCACCCATTCTTTTTACTCAAAACAGAAGACCCTTTCCATGTTTTCTTGAATTACAGGTACTCAAATTAGGAATGAAGCCCTTTTAGTTATATTTCTATATCACTGCACCATAATATTAGTGTTGAAATGGAGCCTACCAGAATAACGAAAACTTTATGAAAATCTAAGGCCCAGCAATAAAGTATTTCTCAGCTGTGGAACAGTTTACAACATGGTGGATGACTGGGCACGAGCTGGATTTGGGTTTTAAAAGAAGTAAGGAAGGATTTTAAACAGGAGGATCAATGGAAAGCTGGAATGTTTAAGTCCTCAACAGGCTTATAAGAGAAACCGCCAGGACCAGAAGCGAATATTGAGACTTGGGGGAAGATTGCAAAAGTCTACTTTTGCTTTCAATCTCTGGTTCCTGGTGCTTGGGAGAAAGAACAACAGTGGAGCTCTGCCAAGGGAGCAGGAGGGAGGAGGGAGCCAGCTTTCAGCAGGACCCACCGACCTGACCCAAAAGCAGCAGGGCTGGCCTCTTAAAGATGGTGGAGGATTTTATCCCCGGAGGCAGCCTTTGCTCGTTTTCCTCTATTTATGAGCAGTTGGAGATTTTTAACTTTTTTTTTCTTTTCTTTCTTTTTTATTTTTTTCAGTTTTGGGGTGGGAGGAATGGAAATTTGTCTAAACTTGCTGATTTCCTGCAAATTCCGTGTGATTTGCTGAGGACAAAATAATACATCTCCATTTCATCAGCCTTATGCCCAAGTCCACAGAAACCCACATGCAATAAATATGCACAGAAAAGAACATAATATATCAAGGGAGGAACCTGCTACAAAAACGCATGGTACAAACAGAACTAAAGTTCAGATCCCTTCCTTCCTTTCTCCCTCCTTCCTCCCTTCGCTCCCTCCCTCCCTCCTTCCCTTTCTTTCCCCTCCCTTCCCTTCCTCCTTCCTTCCTTATTTCTTTTCACCCACACAAATTAGATTAACTTATTGAATGCATAATTCCCTTTACATGACCACTGCCGGGCATACATTTGCATTTTATATTTGTGTCTAAATAGCTGCCTAAAGTTGGGCAAACTCGAGCTGCAGACCCAGGATCCACTCTCTGCGCTTGGGTGTCCGGGCACCTGCCAGCTGTGCGTCCCCGGAATTGAGGACATCGTGTTTTCAATTTTCTTCAATAAAGCAATGAATCTGGCAATTTGCTGGCCTGCTTCAGCTAAACAGAAAGGACAATTTGAGAAAGATCATAGTTCAGGCCCAGTCAGACGGAAACGATTGAAAACAGAGAGCTGGCCGCTGCGGTTCCCCAGTGCAGCGTGCTGTCGCAGTTTGACTGACAAACTGACTTTTTCGAGGTGCTCATGCCCATTTCAGTCAGAGTTTATTGAAGGTGATTTTGATCTTCTCCATGAGGCCACAGCAGTGGCCGTGCCATCTGTCACCTTGATTGCATCGTGGATTCTCTGGAGAGAGCGCCATGGCTCCTGATCACTTACAGATTGTGCAGCTTTCTCCTCCATACGGACCACATGCGCAGAGCCAGATGGTGAACATACACGCTGATTATAAGTCTTTATCTCCGTGCAGGAAGGAGAGGAACCATTAGGTTTCCCTCAGGAGCTCTGCTCCTCTCTACCCTCATGCTGCTCCTCGGCAAATACAGTCTTCTTCAGCTGTCATCGGCCTACCTCAGAAAATTAAAAAAATAAACAATAATTCCATCAACCGGTCCGGGAACCCAAGCCAGCACAGCAGAGCAGTCCCTGGCCTTGCTCCCCTCCTCACAGGCCCCACCCCCATCGCCCGCCTGCCTGTCAGCACTAGGTACAAACAAGTTTGTTTGCAAATGCATCATTAATGTGTTGATTTTTGAGAGATCTGAAGGGGCCCGCTGTTTAGAAATGAAGCCTGGGGATCCTAGCATTTTTGTGTCACTGGGGTACGGCTTCCATTGTACTGGTCCCAAACCTTTCCGTGTAAAGATTTTTCAGTTCCTATCACATACTTTAAAAATTCTGGCCTGTTTTTCTGAAATAATCTCAGGAGAAGGACCACAGCACACTTGTGTCAAAGCATAAGCGTCCTTGGGAGGGATTTACATGCAGGTGATGGTGAGCAGGAGTAGGAAATCCTCAGGTACAGTGCCGCGCTCAGTTAAACCCTGAATTGGAAGGAGGCACCAGGCCCAGGGCTGGGAACAGGCAGGCGCCCACTGGGCCCCACTGCAGGTTCTCAGGGAAGCAGCCACTCACTATGAAGGATTCAGGAAGACATCTGAAAGAATCCCAAGCTGCAGCTGCAAAAATCAACACCACCGGATACACAAAGGAATAAAGAAAGGGATCCTCAGTTTTCTGACTCTAGCTAAAATGTTAATAAGCTAAAACACATACATTTAAAATCTATTTCTTCCCTTTTCACATATATCCACTCCATCCTTTTATTTTTTATTGAATCTGCTAAAAATGTTATTGACTTTCATTCAAACACCCATTGGAAAGGATATAAGAAAATCATGTGAAATGCCTTTTGGATTTGTTAACACAGAAGCCCATGTCCTCTACCTCCACAGCCTGTGTCTCTCTC
>NW_008353008.1:1450115-1454688 GCF_000622305.1 Nannospalax galili | reverse complement strand
CCTCCCCCTCCCCCTCCCTCTCTATCTCACTCTCACTCTCACTCTGCCTTTCCCTCCCTTGCACACATACCGTCTGTGTGAGAAACACCCACCCCCTTCCAGTGAGCAGCTGTCCACAGAAACCAGGGAAAGGTTCCCAGTGACCCATAACCTTGAAGTCTTGCCTATTTGGGTCATTCATTAAGAGTAACTGCCATATAATCCAATGGTTGCAATTACCTGAATCCAATAGCTTTGCTCAGATACTAAATCTGAGTGATTCTGGAGACTGCTGAGACAGTCATCCAATCCTTTCTGGTTTAGATTGAAATGGTATGGGATTCTCTATCTGTAAGATGCCCAGGCTACAACCTCTCACACAGTCTTTCCAAGGGCAGCCTCTTCCAGTGCATCAGCCTCATGGAGTGCAGGACACAACAAAGTGGTTGAGAGAAAAGTAAGTCTGAGAGACAGCAGTAAAAGCGCTTGTACACACACATATCTGCATACACACGCGCACACACACACACACACACACACACACACACACACACTCACCTGCACACAAACAAGCTTTTCTCCTCCCATTTCCTCAGAATGTAACTAACTCCAAGTGACTTCCTAAATCCAGGTCCAAAAGATATTTCAAATCTTTTGCTTATTTATTAGGGGTTTTGCCAATGGATGTTTGAATAAAAGTCAATATTTTCAGCAGATTGAATTTAAAAAGAAAAACAAACAGAAATACCACCTCATTTAACCCATGAACTTCCATGATAAGGAGTTTTGTTTTCAGATTCTATTGAATGAAACAATTGTTCTAAGTAGAGTGAAAGTCACTCCTAAATGGAGGAAAAAATCCAATGTGTTCAATTTCATCACAAATAACTTTTCAAACAAGAGACTTATGGTAAATGTCTATCCTGAAACTCATTCTTTCTTCTTCTTCCTCCTCCTCCTCCTTCTCCTCCTCTTTCTCTTTCTCCTCCTTTTAGGGCACTGCAGCTTGTGCAATGATAATGTGTATGGAGGTGTTGGTATGAATAGAAAACACATGTTTTTCTCTTATTTGAGAATTCCCTTTCTTCAGTTTCAGTCACTCATAGTCAATCAAGATCTGTTCTTTGTTTATTTGGAGTCTTATCAGTCAGAGTCTCATGTAGCCCCAAGGGGGCATCAAATTCACTAAGTAGCTAAAACTGGCCTTGAACTCCTGATCTTTCTGCCTGTGTCTCCCAAGTGCTAGGATTATAGGCATGTCCAGCTCCAGTTAGTGCTGTTAGTTCTTACTATATAAATTAAAATTTATCATATATATGTATTAGTTGGGGTAGTGGTATACGTAATTCTAACACTCCAGTGGGGGAGGCAAGATGATCTGGAGCTTGAGGCCAGCCTGGTCTAAATAGAAGTTTAAGTTGAGACAGAACTACATAGAAATCAACAGATGAGGATATGACTTAGTGGTAACACTTATCTGGCATGTGTAAGACCTAGACTTGATCCCTAACACTGAAAATATTAAGCATTTAAAAAAAAAAAAAAAAAGTATATGGGATTGATTTTCTCTATGGTCAGGTATTTCCCATGGATAAGGGGATACTACTAAGCTTGATAAGCTTGTATGCCCACCGTCTTTAAAATATTTTTCAAATGACCTTTAAGGACTTAAACAAAAAAGTAGTCATGCCTTTCTAAAATAATTTCTGATCCATGAATATTAGCCTATAATGGATTTTACCTAAGCTTTTAAAAAAACATCAGCACTCACTCTCCACAGTACAGACAGGAATAAGTTTGAGATTTGCTCTCTGGTTAGAGATAATCCTCACCTTCATAAAATCACCCTAATTCTGCTTTACTCTGTGATAGCAAAAGTATAGGAATGTACATTGAAAACCAAATTACTAAATATAGCTCATCCTTTCAAAGAGACTGAAGATCATCAGGCATTATAGAGCTCATTTGATTAAAAATAAGAATATGACTTTATTTCGGGGAAAAAATGACTGAAACCCAAGGAGCATAAAGGGAAGTTGAATTTGATTACTTAGTGTTAATGAAATGTGCAAATGTAGATAAAGTCTTCTGGGCTTCCACATGGGGATAAGATAATACTGCAAACCGGAAATGAGGAACCTCTTCCTTCCTGGTTTGGATTTTGTTTCTTCCAGTGAAGCCACAATCCACAGCTCAGGGCAGCATCCTACACCCAAGATCAGCCTGTCAAAGCGCAGAGGAAGGTCAGCAGCAGAGCAGCAGGGTGGTGTTGAATTATAGCATTTTTGCTTGGCTTAGTACTTGGGTAGGCCACTTTCGCTGGGACTTATATTCTCTGTCTGCCAATGTGCAAAACAATACCAATATCCCAAGTGAGGATTAACTTCAATAAATAGGAAATACTTCCCATATATCTGACATGTGCTAAGCTCTTGAAGCGTGCTAAAAATGAAATTAAACCAGAACAAATGCCACCATTTCTGCTCAAAGATAATGCTGCAAATGTTCATAGAGCATTACATTAAGATTATTGGATTTCATTGTGGAAACTATATCTTGTAAAGGAGTCACAGTGTTAAACATTTACCTTATGGGGCTGGAGAGATGGCTCAATGGTTAAGAGCTTGGCTACTCTTGTAAAGGACCCAGATTCAATTCCCAGTACCCACATGGCAGCTAATACCTGTTTATAGCTCCAGTTCCAGGAGATCCAGTGTGCTCTTCTGACCTCTGTAGGCATTATATGCACATAGTGCACATACACACATGGAGGTAAAACACTCTTACACATAAACTAAAAAGGTTTTAAATATATTTTTAATCTACTTTATGATAGGGAAACAGAGACCCTGGGTCAACTATAAGTCCCCACCTCACTTTCTGGATAAACTTGTGCTTGTTACTTGTCTATGTTTTAGTTTTTCCATGTGAAAAGTGAGGCCATTGTAAGGAACTTGCCATACAGGTTGACTATGAGGATTAGATAGCATAGGTAACTTGACTAAAAAAATGTGAGCACTACAACTGTTCAGAGTGTTCAAAAGGCCGTGAAACAGCAGCTCACAAGTTCATCCTTTACTAACTTTTGGCTGTGGTGTAGAGGTGAAATTTTATTGACACTCAAAAAGAAAATGATCAGAATTCACTGATTCATTCTTCACTTTTATTTTCCAGGGTGTTTTTTTGTTGTTGTTGTTTTTCCGTTTTGCTTTGTTTTCAGTCTTCACTAGCTTGGAACTGTTGATTATTTTCTTTACAGACCTATAAATTTACTAAGAAAATCTTTCTCTCAATCCCATACCATTCTTCATGTAGAATGGGCATAGAGGATTCTCTGTAAACCAACAAACACCTCAAAATACAACACAAAAGGCATGGCATTGTGTTGGACTTGCTTATTGGTCCTCATCCTATTGTGTAACTTTGAGTACTGGAATACATCCTTTATTGTTTTTATTATTTTGAGCCTGGGTCTTCCTGTAGTCCCAGTTGGCCTGGAGCTTGGAACCCTCTCTATAGACCAGGCTGGTTTCTATCTCACCAAGATTCATTTACCTTTGTCTCCTGAGGGCTGGGATTAAAGGCATGCACCACCACTAGGAATACCTTTTAATTTCATGGGTTTGCTCTAAGGAGCAAAACTGCAAGAGAACTTTGAAACTATAAAACACTATCATCTTAAATATCATGTACATAACAAAGACAGCATCTGGAGCTGGGGGGATGGCTTAATGGGAAAACCTCTTGCCATGCAATTGTAGGACTTGAATTTGGATTCCCAGAAGCCATATAAAGTCAAATGTGGTAGCATGCATGTATAATGTGAGTACTCTGGTGGTGAGATTAGAGACAGGAACAGGAGATTTCCCAGAATTTCATGGGCTGGCTAGTCTGGCACATGAAGTGCTGAACAAGGCATCCTGCTCAAAGGAACTTGAGGACCAACACTGGAAGTCACCTTCTGGCCTTCCATGGTATATGCTAGCACTCATGCACATGAATGTGCACAGACAGACACATGCACACACAGCAAGAGAGAGAGGGAGAGAGAGAGAGATATTTAATTTAAAACAATACTGACCAAACATTGAGCATTATAAACAGATTAGTAAAGACTGTATAGTAAATGTGCAATGCCAGAACCAAGTTTGAGTCCAGTTGGAAAGTAAAACATCAAAAATCTGTTGAATGCAGACCCAATATGGTGCCAGTACAGAGATGAAACTAAATTCTGCTCCTGGGGCCTCAGGAGTTCTTGGCTCAAATGACTCTGATTAATAGAATGGACAAATAGGGCTCACATTTTAATTTTGCTTCTTCCTGTCTTTGAGAATATTTCCAATATTACAATGTTTGTCTCCCAAATAACATAAGACCCAAATAAAAGTAAATCCAACAAAATCTGCTTAACTTGGGCTGCTTTAAAATAAGAGTTCATACAGTGGGACAGTTGGTCCCAATCCTGATTTAATAACTCCGTAGTACAAAGGGTCTTTACTGCCTCCTGTTTATGCAGAGGAAAAAAACCTTATTAAAATAAGTATAGACTAGGATTTAAGCTCCTAATAAGGAATAAAAGAGCAATAATTGAAAT
>NW_008353008.1:1445382-1449788 GCF_000622305.1 Nannospalax galili | reverse complement strand
TTTATTTTCTGGATATTTCCTTTTGTACTATAGTTTCAATTAGTAATATTCAAATTTCAAAGTTCACGTCATAGGAAGGTGAAAATGGAAATAATTATGCCTCCTTAAAAGGAATTTTAAATATTCTTTAATGTTTATTTTAAGGACAAAAAGGCAATTATAAAAGTATATTTAAATAACCTATAATCAATCTAAATAGCATTAGGCAACATACAGGCATGTGATCTTTTCTTTCTGAGTCCTTAGGTAAAGTACGTTTTAGAAGCTAATAGACTACAATTTCATAATTATAAATATTACTTTAAATGATAATGGAAATTGTAAAACCATCAGTGTATGCTTGTGATAGAGTACACATGTGTTTGGGCATGTGTGCACACATGAGTGTTCCTGTGTGCCCACATGTATGTCTGTGTGTGTGCTCCAGCCAAATTCAAGTAACAGAAAAGGATCACACATCTCCTCTTGTGAATGGCATTAGATAGCTTGTTCAAAATCTCTGATTAATCTGATTAAGCTGCTGAGTGAATAATCCTTTAATCCTCTCAAGAATACAGTTTATGTCTGCTGAGTGTCAAATTTAAGACTGGTAAGATGTAAATACTGAAATTTGAGTGAAAGCAACAGAAAAAAGACAGCTACCCAAAGTCAAACTATGTCATTTTTTTCAGGAATCTGTCTTTTGTGGGTGACCTTCTCTGATATAATGAAAATGAAAAACAGGAAAAATCATAAATCATCTTCTGGTAGTGGCTCTGTGGCCCTGAGTGTGTCTGTCACTGAGGACCAATCTGCTAACATGTGCTTGCCTTAATTATAAATTAATGGGCACTTCTTTTTGTTCCTCATTTCATTTTAAACCAGCAATACTTAAAAATTGATATTATTTATTTTATAAATGGAAACTGTGTGAGGAGTTTTAAAACATGGTAAAGATGTACACCCAAATGTATAATTTTTTTTTGTAGAATCACAGAAGCAAGAAATGAGCATCCTTCCATTAAAATCTCAGGCAGAAGCCACCCTTCAGAAAATGTGACTGCATTAGAACAGGGAGCTCTGCCAGGTTAAATGAATGGAGGTGCTTCATGCTGTTTTATCATCATGCACCAGACTTCAATGATAACAATGAGATAAGGCAGGAAGGGAGAGGAGGGGCGTGGAAACAAGTAGTTCCAGCAAGAAGCCCTTTAAAGGGCATGGCTTGCTTATTGGAGTTCTTGTGCCTCATCTCTCAGCCAAAACGTAGATCTAGCATCTCATTTGGTGGTTCATGATACAGATAGCTCAACAAAGTCTATAAATGTATTTCCCTGAAATGTGCTTGTTAAGAAAACCATACCCTGGATATGATCAAACTACATTATATAAATATATGAAATTTTCACAGGATAAAAATATTATTTTTAAAAATTATTCTCTTCTCCTAAAAAGTTTTATTAATACCATTACGAAAGACAAAACTGCTAGATACAATTAATTTGCCGCTCAACTACTTCTCATTTCCTTACGTACCATGAGCCAAAATGACCCAGACAGAACTGACCAGTCATTAAAAACAGAAAGTCTGTGGTATGCCTTAACTTGCCATGATGTAAGGAAATGAAAAAGGAAGAATGTCCCCTCTAGACCCTGGGGACCCCAAGGCCAGTGGCTCAGTCTGGGAAACAACCCAGGAAGGCAGCAGCAGATCACTCTGTTCTTTGACTCTGGTATAGCCTCTGCTTGGCTTCTTCCAGAGAATTCTAAAGAAATTCTCGTTCAGGTACAAAAGACCACAGAGTGAACCAGTAGAGAAACTCCTCTCCCAGTGCAGGAGCTGCACTTCTAAGCATGTCCAAAACACAAAATTTGAGAGAGGAGGAACAGCTAGCTACACCCTGAGTCTCCTTGGCCCCAACTCCATCCTTTCTGAGAAGAGCTGTCAGCAATGCTAACCTGACTGCCCTCTTTTGGTGTTCACAAATATGGCACCATCTAGTATTTTACGTCCTTCATTTTTAATCAGGTTGACAAATGCTCACATCCCTGGCCTATGTATTCAGCAATTTCTTCCCATCTACACAGTGATAATGGCTCATCTAATTATTACTTGCTATATGATGTGTTTTCCCTGTGGATGTTTAGATTCCTATTATCTTTAATCCCATCCATCCTTGACAATGAACTTTTCCCCAGCATCCTCCACTGGGGACCTGCTGGCACCTGATTCTGAAGAGCAGGGCCAGTGCATGAACCCGAGAACTGTAGACCTTGCTGCAGCCCTGGGACTGAGAGTGACAGAGCCAGGAGATGGGAGCGTCAGGATTTCCTGCAGGCTCCTCTGCTGTTGTAAGAGCCGGAGCAGGAAAACAAAAGAGTTTGCAGCCACCTCCATGAATGAGTGCCAATCTGAGAGCTGAACATGTGAGGAAGACTCTCAATACTGGTAGCAAACTGGGAAATTACCTCATTTTGTCATTGCTCAAGGATGGTCTTCAAGGCCAGCCTGGTCTACATAGGGAGTTCCAGGACAGCTGGGACTACAGGGAGACCCTGTCTCAAAAAAAAAAAAAAAAAAAAAAAAAAAAAAAGCAGTGCTCATCCACTGTATAAAATTGCTTCCAAACCCAATTGTGAATATCTAAAATAATATGTGTGAAACTTTTATCATTTGTAACTTTTCCTGGTTGTAGGTAGCCTCTCATTTATCGTCTTTGTACTCAATTTTCTTCTCATAATCACTGTTACTCATATTGCAGAATAGCACTGTATTCTTTGGCCATTACATAGCAGGCAAATCAACATTTCTCCCTTGAGTTCATTTGCTCATTCATTCACATAACAAATTCTCACAGTGAGTTTGTTAAGGGAATGGGCATAATGATACCATTATTGACAATGATACAGCTATTCTCTTGGTACATTCTACAGAGCCCATAAAATCTATATGATCATGGGCATTATACAGTTGTTCCTCAGTATCCCCAGAAATGGCTCCAGGACCCCCATCAGACATCAAAATCTGCTGATGCTCAAGCCCCTTCTGCATTAGCACTTCCTAATAATATTTGCATATAGCCTATGTACTCTGAGTCATCGCTAGATTACTTCTGGTACCTAATACTATGTATCTGCCAGATAAATAGCTGTTATGTTATGTTATTTAGGAAAAATGGCAATGAAAAAATCTACATACATGCTCAATATTGACAATTTTTTTCCCAAATATTTTAATTTGTGGTTGGTTAAATCTGTGCATATGGAGGGTTCATCATAGGTGCTGAAGCCTGGCCAAAGGGCAATGTGAAGTCAGTTTCTGTCTCTGTCCAGCTCATTGCTTGAGTCAGAAGGCCATTACCCAAATGCAACTGGTAAGGGCATGTTGAGGTCACAGTTGGGGAATGATTATCCCCTTTCCACTTACTATAGAAGTAGCCACTCACCTAATTTTAGGTTTCCTTTTGAAAGACTTTTAAGTGTCTATGGGCTCTAACAAAGGACAACATAAGCCAGCATATAATATAACACAGAGTCCTTGGTGAGTAAACAGGAAGGTCCCTTATTAGGAAAGAACTGAATGCCTAACCTCTAGAAAATCTTACGACTCAACTCTATTCCCAGTGAATTGGGAATCTAGACTATGGAATATTACAGCCAGGTGTTACACTGGTTCCAAAACATAGAATCTCAGCTTCTGTTTTCTCCTGCCACTCAACTCTAAGCAAGGGGATTCTGGACCAGCAGATTTAGCCACAGGTAGGCTCTGAGATATTCTACCCAAACAGGATATATACTAGAAGACTCTGCTCCACACAGTGAGATCCAACTTAGTCAAATCTTTGTATTGGTAAACCTTGATCTGAAGTGGGCTGAGTCATCAAAAGGTCTTTGACTCTAAGATCTACTCTAAAACCATCAAGTTCACATGCTTTGAGGTGATTGGCTGGGCCCTAGTCTACCTCATCCTTTCTTGTCCTTCCTTTGATGGTCTTAGACCTTTGTATTTCATCTCTTAGTTTAAAAATAGGGTCTTTTTTTTCAATAATAAAGATTTCCAAAGACTACCATCCACAGTTCTTCTGGAACAGCCATCACCATGATATCCTCTTTGAGTATCGACACGGACTTAGATTTTGGTCTAGTTCACAGTTCTCCTTGTTAAACTGTTATTTAGTGTTGACCATGCTTTGTGGCCCAAAATGGAAATACCAGTAAGAAATTGAGAAATATAGATCAAATTATATCCAAGGGTAGAAATATGTCTGGATAAATGGACAAGTGTAGAAGATGCTTCTAATGCTAGATTAGATGATTAAATGATAAATGATCAATTGAGAAAGATGATAGATAGATGGATAGATAGATAGATAGATAGATGGATGGATGGATGGATGGATGGATGGATAGATAGATAGATAGATAGA
>NW_008353008.1:1418505-1445254 GCF_000622305.1 Nannospalax galili | reverse complement strand
GATAGATAGATAGATAGATAGATAGATAGATAGATAGATGATAGATAGATAGAGACAGACAGACAGACAGACAAACAGACAGATGATAGACAGACAGACAGATGTCTAACTTTGGCTTATGGTTCCAGATCAAGGCAACTTATGGAAGAAAGAGTTCACTTTGGCTTATGGTTCAGAGGAAGAGTCCATAATGGTGGGTAGGGAGGCATGACAGCAAGCAATTTGCATGATGGCAGGCACAGGAAGCTGAAAGTTCACATCTCCAACCACAAACAGGAAGCAAAGAAAGCAAACTGGAAAAGGGGTAAAGCTATGAACTCTCAAAGTCCACCTCCAGTAACATGCTTCCTCCAACAAGGCTACACTTCCTAAGGTTTCCTGACTTTCCTTCAACAGCGCCACCAACTGGGGAATGAGTGTTTAAATATTTGAGACTGTGAGGGACATTTCTCATTCAAAGCACCACAGAGTCTATGCAGATCAATAATGTAGCTTTATAATTTAAGAAGTATGATTAATAAAACTTCTGTATTTGAAATAAAGAAACAATATAAATTATCCAAGAAAGCTGACATCTTTCTAAGCAATAAAATATTATTGATATGACAAACTACAAACTGAGGTTAAAAAGAAATAAATGCCAAGTTATATTATTCAACTTTTAGTCTGCCTATGACACTGGACTTGTGTCAGTTCCTTGACACAGCTCCTTGCTCTTTAAAGCATTTATCCACTTAACCAAACAACAGTAAGCGTCAAAATGGGATTAAGCCACTGATTCAGCATCCTTGCCAGAGGAGGCATAGCATCTACTCACTAGCAAGCTGAAGTGAAGCAGCCACAAGCAAAGGTGAGTAAAGACCCTATAAAGACATCCTAAAGTACTGCTCAATAGTACAAAAGCACAGAGATCCTGAAACATCACAAGCTCCAATGTCTGACATGGAAACCTGATAAATGCAGCATGTGAACCAGTAAAATTGTCTCTTGACAAGCCAGAATATACATCCTGGGCGAATCCCAAGGCAGCCTTCACATGTGTCAGCGGGGTACAGAGTTCTCACTCACACCTACTTCTGCCATTCACCTACGTGTGCCATAAGCTTCAAGCTCTAAGATCACAACAAAAATGATAACATTCCATTGCCTTTGAAAAAATTCAGCCTTCAGACGATGCTCTCTTAGAGAACCAATAAGTGGATGAGAGATCGATCAACAATCCAGGGCTATGTTGCCCAGTGTGGCTGTCACTAGCCACAGGTAGTTTCTGATTGTGTGAAATGTGACTAACTCACACTGAAATAGGCAGATCTAGTATGATAAGAAAGATGTGAGGTTCTCGCTAATAACTTTTATATTGATTACATGTTCAAATGACATTTTGGATATATTGCATAAAAGAAACTAAATATTAAATTTTCTTACTTGTCCTCTTTTTGCTTTTTGAGGTATTCAATAGAATATTTAGGCTTTTTTTCATGGCTCATCCTCTGTTTCTACTCATCAGTGCTGGCCTATAGTTTACATACTAATTTACAATTTCTTTTTCAGTTAGTAATATGAAAATGATGCCTACTAATTTTCCTAATAAGGTGGAAGAATCTTCTAGATGTGGCTGTTCAGCAGAAGGCTCAAAATTATATTTGTTTCTATAGCTTTCCTGAAGATTGGGGACCTTTCTAAGTTTTCAAATCCACTTCTAGGCTAAATAGAATATTACCAAGTCACAACACACTAAAAGGTCCATGTAAGTTGGGGACAGCGAAAATACCCCAACAGTGCTTGGAATGGCATTAGGATTACTTGTATCTATGATGCCAGGATACCTGTAGCATCCATAAGTCTCTTTAGGAGCCTACTTCTAATCCTAGCATGAAAATCTAGGATGCGAAAAATGAAAGCAATTTGTACCCAAATATGTCACTTTCTATTATAAAAGTAAATCAGAACTTCAGGAAATGGAATATTGATCCACCACTTATTCTAAAAAGTCAACATGATATCAATTTAAAATTTAAATATATGTATGTCCTCTGAGTTTAGGGAGAAATTTTAGACAAAAGAATAATGTATATAATTTGAATACTAAAATGTCACTAAAGGAAGTCATTAATTTAGTAGTGGGGCATGTTTTCTGGTTTGATTATTACCACACAAATATAGCATGGTTCTTTTCTTTTAACTTCATTTGAGCCTGATGTCCAAAGTCAAACCCTAACTGTCAGGGGACTTGTTGTAAATAATGGTCATTTGTGTTTCATAATTATCTTGAATCAACACAATCAGTTCCACATTCTACTGTTTTCTTTCTAAGACATCTGTAAACATCTTTACATAATTCTATCAAACAGGTTTTGGCAATAATTACATTTTTAATTTTAAAAATAGAGTAAAATGATCCAGGAAGGCTATTTTAAATGTACTTTTTGGAACCCCTAAAGCTTGTTAAAAAATATTCTTGAAGATGCCAACCAAGATCTTTTCTCCTTCAATTTTCAACTATAGTTACACAACTCAAAATGTCTTTGGTCACCATTATTTTAACATGATTAAATTAACATAAAGCCTGAAGGACACTTAATTTTTAGGTTCTAAATCTGTTTTTGATTTCATTTTATTCTCTTGGGTTATTTTTATCAAGTCCACAAAAAACTTATGGAATATAGTGCATTTGATGTGGTCATCTCAAATTCTCATGTGGATCAGAATCATGTAAGTTTCATTTTCATGACTAGTTAGTAAGTTTAAAGTAGATTCCAAACCATGCACTGTAGCAGCTTATCCTAGGTAGTCCTGAACTTGAACCCTTACTGTACTAACATCTTCAGATTCTATCTGAAGACAGGTGTGGAATATTCCCTCCCCCTTAAAGTTAGAAGTTATAGTAAGTCTCACAGACTTAATTCAAGAGGAATAAAATTATGCTAACGCAATAGTCCTCAGTCACCGGAAGTTGGGACGGTGTCCTCAGCAAAGGAGTAGAAAGTTTGGATGTCATTTCTAGACAGTCCACTTTGCATTTCAATATTTTTAAGAAGATTTTCTTCACAAATTGCTCCAAAAATAGTAATTTCTAACAGATTCTTCAGAGGCTGGCAAATTCCCTACTGGGTGGTAAAATTTGCAGACAGGAACTAACCACGGAAAACGAATTCATTTTCCTCAGGTCACTTACCCCAAAGCACGTATGGCCATCTGGATGATGTGAACACCAAGACAGGGACTCAGAACACAGTCTCTATATTGTGCTCTGCCCCATAGCTGGGTCCCTTCATCGAAGCCATGTTTGGGTATGTAATGTTTCCTCCTGTTTCTCCCTCTATGATGACACTTGCAAGTTTTGAACAATATGGTAACAAGTCAACAGGGAGGCCTCAGTGGTGTCCTGAGGTCTAAAGACTGAGGTAGTGGTCCTGGGTATTCTGGACATCAAGATGAAAAAAAAAAAAAAAAAAAAAAGCACAGCCTCCTCACAGAAGTGAGGGAAAACATCTATGATACTGAAAACACATCCTTGTGACATTAAATTTGGGATCAAGAGTCCTTCTGGATATGTCATCCCTGGATCTACTAGGATCCTGAAGGGAGACAGATGAAAATCATGGTACATTAAGACACCAGTAACATATCCATATCAGCAATGCAGCAATGGGGTATCATGAAAAAGAGTGCCAATAAAGTCAATAAATAAATACATAAAATTTGAATGACTAACATTGGTGAGGCCCACCCTTGCTACAAGGGAGAACAGCACCAGTCTACCTCAAGGACAGAAATCAATGGGATTAGTCCTATCAGAACACTGTTCTCACAACAGCTTTGGCAACCTGCTTTAAGTCACAGTATTCTCCCCAAATTCAGATTCAGTAATAAACTACACAGTTTCCCTATCCACACATAGCCATTGTGAGAACGTTCAGGCACTTTTTAAAGTCAAGTGGTGGCACTGTAAGAAAAAGGCATGAGGTAGTTAAAAATTTGAAGAATATGTCAATTGGTAAAATTAGATAAAAAGTTACGCTGTGTTCTGCCCTACATTTGGACTATCACAAGTGAGGCAAACTTTTCTAGGCAAACTGCTGAGGACTGCCAATTTAACAAGCTGTTCCATGCTGCAAGGGACATATTTATGGACATACTTTCAACAAGACGTACCTAGTGCTACCAAGCTGTGCTGTACTAAAGAGCAGAAAGAATCAGAACGATAGATTTAAAAAAAAAAAAAAAGTAAAGGATTTCACACATGGGTCCTATTAAAATCAGATCAAGTATTCTGCAATTTACAGGCAAAAATATTTAAAATAATGACAGGGTTGTTGCATGATCTAAGAAGAAAACACCCGGGAAATGTAAAAGATGAGATTGACACAGCATGTTTAGCTCAGGCTGTTGTACAACAAGGCTCTTGAAGGGAGAGAGGAAAAGCCGAGCTGCACTGTGAATATTCTCATTTTTAATCAGCTAGGTCAACACAACTCGAACACTATTCAAACCCTGACCTTATCTTACCAATGGTTTTCAATATAAAGGTTACTATTCATGGAATCTTTTGAGAAAGATTAATTTTATGCCTCTTAATCTCCTGAAGGTTTGAAAGTCACTGGCAGTCACTAGTAACTCTATTACTTACTTGAAGAAGGTCCTGTGAAAATGTGTGTCTTATGATAGACTTCCTACCCTGGGGAGCATCTGTGGGGATACTAATGAGTCAGAATCATTTTCTGTTTAAAACTGGTTACCTATTTCTATTTCTGGGACTGAAGAAATCAAGCCAACTTAAAAAGCATCTTCTTTGTTCTAAGGGGAAAAAATTCATTGCAAAGGAAAGAGAACAAAAGAATTGTTGTTGCTTTTGATGGTTTGACAGGAACCTGGAATGTAGTATCGTTTTATGAGGGAAGTTACACCTTTCACATACATTTAATATATACCCATCTATTTATTTGGTCTCTAAATCTTTCAGAAAGAAAAGGACCAAGAATGTTTTGCTTTGATTATCACTGTCACCATAGCATTTTTAAAGTCACAGGCATCTAGATAAACTTCTTCTGTAAAGGGGCAAACAATGTATATTTTAGGATGTGGGGACTGTGGGATCTTAGCTACAAGTGTAAACCAATGAACATGGCTATAATCCAGTAAAACTAATTGTAGAAGTGGTGGTGAGCTGCTATGGTGAGCTGTAGTTGAAGAGAGGCTGCCTGCAGGAAAGAGGCAAGGACCTCCTAGGAGGAACATCATTAGAAGGAAAACAAAGTCCAAAGCTGGACACCCAACTCAGGGAACTAGATTGCCAGAGCATAGGTCCGGCCCCAGAACAGACAACTGCGGATCACTTTCCTCCAAACAGTTGCTCTAACCCTACTGTGTGCCTAGGGTGATGACACAGCTTTAAGAATTGACAAAGGTGCTCACTTAGGCTTAGGCTCTGATTCTGTGGTCCTGGGCTTCTGTAGGCATGAGGAACACGAGGTTTGTCCCCTCCCTTCCCACATATATGTTCACAGAGGGCTCAGCTCCCTAACTCACAGTATTTGCTGCTTATGGCACTGAGGGCAGCAGAGCAAGAGGCTCTTCTGCATAGAGCCAGACATTCTAGCTTCTTCCTCTATAAAAGGCTGTGTTTATCTTTGGATTGAGCAAGTTCCCTTATAAGGGTCTTTTCAAGGAACAGCATGGGAAAGGAAGAAATTTTATGAAAAGATGGTCATCGTAATTTGAACATCAAACAAATATTGGCCTCATTCTATACCCTAACCTGGATTCAGGGAGGGGCAGTATATTCCATATAAAATGAAATGAGTGTCAGGAGCAGGGAAGGTTCCCCTCTTTGTTCTTTGGATAAAGGTGTGAGGCTGATGAGGCCCATGAGTTCAAGTCCTCTCCTGAGACTAGCATGGTGCTACAGTCATTAAAAAGCATTGTTTGCATGGAGATGCAGATAATTTAATGGGCTAAAAAGCCAAGGTGTGTTACAAGGTTGGTCTCTAGTGAGCTAGTCTATTTAGATGTAGAAACAGATTATGCCCACCATCCACTCTAGCCAACAAAGCAAACTAGGTTTTTATTCCATATTAAAAATACTATCAGTTCTTTGATGATTCCTATTTATAAATCCTTCAAAGTACAATTGCAAATTTGCTCATTGCTTTGCCTTATTTTTAAACAATGTGCAAGGCAGGTAGAAGGAGTATTCATATTATCCCATTGTTATTATTTTCTTTTAATGTTGAAGCTAAGATCCAAAGAAATTTTAATGACTTGCCAGAGAGTTCAGAGGAACAGGTCTCTGCCCCTGCATGATCTCCACCCCAGGTCTGTTTATTCCAAGCTCCACGATCTACCTCAGCATCTGTACCTCTTCAACAGCTCGACCACCCCTCATCAAAGAGAGCCTGGAAGCTCAGCAGAGCAGCCTGACCCTCCAGCTATGAACACTACCTATAGCAGGTTGGATCTCATTCAATTTGGAACAAGACAGACTACACAGACAGGAACCTGGAGGAACAGAACTGCACCAAGAGATACATGATCCTACAGGAGGAGGGCCATCAGTGGGCCATCCCACAGACTCTTGAGCTACCCTGCCAAGGGTGAAATCCAGCTCCATCCCATACTGCTGTGAAAACATAAGCAAGTTAGTTACCTTCTCTGTGCCTCATTTCCCTCCTTCAAAAGGTGATGACAGTATCTACTTCAAGGAGATGATGTAAGAATAAAATGAATTAGCACATATAAAGTGTCTGGAGCAGCGCCTAGTACACTGTAAGTGCTAGACAGGCGCAAGAGGCACAGAATGATCTCAAGGAAGGAAGTCTCAAGCAGGAAGAAGAAAGAGGAACCCAGTCTGGCTACTAAAAGTGTGTCTAGAAAGAAGCTCTTTCACCTCCCAGGGCTGCTATTTTCTCCCCTAGAAGTGGAGATAACAGTATTTCTCAGTTGCAGAGAGACTCTGTGGTTTGCAAAATGCTGGTCAAATTATAACATTGACAATCCCTTCTTTGCAAGAGGATATGTATCACACAGTACAATTTTAGAAAATGAAACATCAAAAGTAAGCTCTTCTCTTATCAGAAATGTCATCATCTGCCCCATTTCTAGCTGTCAAAATCCTGGGCACACACCATCCTCGCTCTGCTGGGCTCCATGAGCTGCACACATTTTCTCACTTGATACCCACTGAAATGCTGTACACAAACCTGTTTTTGAGATGAGGGATTGAATGGCAGACAGGTTAGGTCATCAGCCAGCAGAGAGTGAGGTAGACTCAGCCCAGGGGGGGGCTTCTGATGTCTGATTCCATGTCTTTAACCAATCATTTTGCTTAATTTTTCTATTCTCTCTCACTCCTCTGAAACAATAGAATGCTTTGCTTTTATTCTCTTTGATGGAATACAGTTCTTCTTTGAATTATCATTTTTGCTACTTGTCACAGCTAATCTGCTGGTACCCAGGCTTCACAGAAATAGAGAAGAGGCCTGAGCATCTGTGAGCATACTCTTGATGCCAGCCAAGTGTCTGGGAGTGTGGAAGAGGAAAGTGACCAAGAGGGGAGAATAAAGACTCCACTTGCTGGAAGGTTTTGCTTTCCCACAGAACGAAGATGAAAACCACTACTTCAGATGATTGAGCAACCACAAGAACAAAGTTTAAATCATTCTAAAAACCACAAAGTACTTCCAAAGTGATCACAATTCGTGTTTGTTGAGTTGTGCAGAAATTAGAATGGTTTGTGGACAGACTTGTTCTGAACCATGAAGGATACAGAGCAGAAAGAGTGTCTGGGCCACCTGCTGAATTCTGGAAACTGAAGAGCTAAGGAAAGTGATTTGCAAATAAGTCATTTGAATAGAGACAAATGCACAAGAAAGGTAGAGATGTGCAGAGGGAGATTACAGCCTATCAGTCTCGAACTTGAAACCCTAACTGGACAGCAGATTGGCTACTGGTAACTCCCCTCTCACCCCATCCTGCCCTTGCTCTACCTCCTTTGTCTGCCTGCCCAGCCCATCTGCTGGGGTTACTGAGCCTGACAGTTATGCATAAGGGTTCTGAACCACAGAGTGCTGTGTAGGGATGAAGTGTTGGGGCTTACAACATGGTACTCAAAGTGTTGTTCTTCTGGTGTGCTAGATACTTGGAACTGAAGGAATTTGACAGACCTCAAAAGCAAGAAGTCTTCTTTAACCTTCTCCTGCCCTCATTTCTCTCCCACAGCAGGTTGTAGAAACTAGAACTCCTCTCCCCCAAAGCAAGCCATAAAACCTAGAAACATCTCTCTGACCTACCTCCCCTGAAAGTAGGTCATAAGACTCACTCCAGAAAGATCCTTCTCCATGGTATATAGAAGGAAAGAGCAAATGCTACACGAGAAGCTGAGCAGAATCAGAACAAACAGGCTTTGCATAGCTCTTCCCGGTTGTTAGCATGCATTAAGACCCTTCTGGTCCAGTCACATAGATACAATGGCTATCCAGTCTCCATCAGACCCAAGCATAAAAAGTTTTCCCTAGATTTTTGAGTCTTTCTCTCTGAGGACTGACCCGTCATCATAAATGTACTCAGTAGATGCATTGTTTTTTTCTTCAGTTTATCTCTGGTTTATAGAAGTGTTGCTGTGGGTGTAGAAATGGGTGGTAAAAGAATGCCATGTTTCACTGCTAGAGAGCAGATTCTTAGGTTTTTCCAGAGTGGGCAATGACTGCTTGGGTACAAGGCCACAGTGTCCACCCTCCGCCCAGACCTTCCTCACAACCAGAAGCGTTCATTCTAGCTGCCATTCAGTCATAGCCCTACTAAGCTCTCTGCCTGGCAATGCTGTGGCTCTAGAAATGGCTCCAGGTGAGTTCTGTGAGGGGCTGAATGCAGTCATCGATTCTTAATAAAGTTTATACCAGGCTTTTCCCAGAAGCCTTGATTGGGGAGAACAGCTTGTTTCCTTGACAGCAGAAAATTCAGTTTTTAAAAAATTCTTTGTTGTCTATCAAGAATTCCACAGAAATAATAGGATGCATAAAAACACAAGGAAACACGCATTTTTCTCCACTTCAAGGCTTTGCCTCCAAGGAAATAAACATGAGGAGGAGAAAGGTTTCTAAAATGTGAGCTGCAGATAACAAAGGCCCTCAAAAGGAATGCGGGGGGGTGGGGATAATTAAAAAATTCTTAGGCGCGGAGGAAGTCTTCGCAGACTTTGCACCAGCATGCTGCTTCGTAAAAATGAAGGCAACATTTGAAAACAAAAAACAACAGTACAAAACAGGTTTAATTCCTTTAGACTACCCAACTCAAACCCAGGGCTGGCTTTTCCGGATCTTTTAGTATGTCAGGCGCTTAAGGGGCGTTTCCTCCCAATTCAGGGTTTTCAAAGTGGACCTAGGGTCTGCCGCCTTGAGAACCTTGTTTCTTGGCGCTCCTTGCCCATCGAATGTTAATGAAGCTTTGTTACAAAAAGAAAGCCTGGCAAAGGGTGGCTGAGACCTACTCCCCAGTTCTGCACAGATATTGGGGGTGGGGTGCAGCTAGCATAGGGGAGGAGTCCAAAATGCAGCTTTCAAGTTCAAAAGACTTATTTTGCATGAAAAAGCGTAAGGGAGTTGAGAAGAGAGCATCCTTCCTACGTTAATATCTGCTCCAGAAAAAGTCAGAATTAAAACCAATGGCCTTTGGGACATCGTTTTTGTTGTTGTTGTTGTTGTTTGTTTGTTTGTTTGTTTGTTTTTAAGTCCCTTTCTTCTGTGTCCTTATGAACAAGGGTAAAACCCAGCTTTCCCCGTGCAAGTTGCCAGTGCTGAAGAGAGGGCGAGCAGTGGGGTGCGCAGCCGGAGCCTTTCTGTCCTCTGCCTGTTCGGATTCCATGGCCCGAGGCGGTGGTTTGCATTTTAGGACAACAGCCGGCTACCGGCAAGCAGGAGACCTCTCGTCAGGCTTCATTACTGCACACAAAATGACAAGAGCGAGCCCGTGGTCCCCAACTTGGCTTATGGTGTGCGGCCAAGCCAGTGCCTCTCCTTGCAACCCCCACCCCGTTTCTTCAGGGGAACCCACCCACCAGCTGCCCAGACCCGAGCTTTGCAATGCACCAGGCCTACCTGGCATGCATTGTTCCTGGAAGAAAACTGGCCTCTTCACCACCTTGCTTGCTGCTTGGTTTATATAGTTCAGGTCCTTCCCTTGCTGTGTTTCCTGGGAAGGTCCCTTTGCACCATCTCCTGATACACATAGAATGCTTTCCTTGGCTTTGGAAGCATGTACAGATAGCTGGGAATACAGGCTCCAGTCCTTACAAGGTCAGTAAGTCTTTTTAATCACTTTCCTAATTGCAGGCTCTTATGCCTCTGGCCTAAATTATGACTACCCTCTTGAAAAGAAATCCCACAGCCAGACAGCTGCAGACATTCCAGTCAAGTCCTGTGTGTTTAGCGCTCATGTTGAAAGGTCAGCAGAAGGAAAGACAGACAACGAAAAGACTGACTTCTACAAATGAGCAAGTTTAATCGTGAAAACCGAGACCAGGGAAACAGGCCTGGTCTCTAGACCAGGAAAAACAAAAACCAAGAGTTTACAGACTAGGGATAGTTATAGAGGGGGAGGTGGAAGGGAGTGAAGGAAGGATGGAGTGGAAAAGCTTCCTTCTATGGCCAGCCTTGAAGAGGGCAGGGGGCGGTCACTGCAGTGTGAGGATGGCAGGAATCTAGCAAACCTTTCTTTAGTTCTGAGAATGTTAATTACTGTGGCTTCAGGAAATTGTCACCATTTAACCAAAATGGAACTTGGCAAAATGATGTGGCCATGGCTAACACAAGTCACTGGACTGGCCTTTCCCTAACAAAGATTCTGGAACTGCCACAATAAGAGGTCTTGATGATTTGTTCAATGGCCACACATTAAGCATTCTGATGCAAATCTCAGAATCATAGCATAAAAGTATAAGGAGACTTAACATGTATTTGAGGAAGTATTTTGGTGGAAAACATTGAGTGTAAATAACCAAAATGTTGAACATGACCTTGAAATACCAATTTTTCTTTATTTCTGGAATCTTCTGGGACAAAATGAGTAGAAAACTGTTATAATAGATGAATGTGGACTCTGTATGCTTAAAGAGACCCACCAGGATAACTGGGAGGTTGGAACCTAAAGGGAAACCACTGACTGTGGTGAGAGGGATAAGGGAACTAAGGTGCCTCCCTAGCTGTTCCTCTTAAGATTGGGAGTCAGTTGTCATCAGGAAAACCCCACAGGTGAGGCTTGCACAGGATAGAAATTTATTTTTCTTTTGCTTAAACAGGCCTGGGTGAACAGGCAAAACGGATCCAATAGGACTGCTCCACAAAGTTACCAAAGAATTTAAGTTCCTTCTACCATTACTGTTTAGCTCCTGTAGGAATGAATTTCAGACTTTAATGTTGAGGTTGGCAAACTTTTACTGTTATGCTTTAGTCTTTGCAGGAAATATAGTGTTGATTACAGATTCTTCTTCCATTTTGTCATTTTTAAAATTGTTATAATACTACTCAAATGTGAAAAATACTAAGTTGTACAAAATTGGGCCAGTTGGTGGATCTGGCCCAAGGACTACAGTAGTTTTTGTCCTCTGTATTTGAGCACTAAAAGAAGGCCTTTTGAATCCTCAGAATCTGTGACTCAGTAGGTCTGGCATGTTATCCAAGAGTTTTGTAACAAGTTCTGATGTGCTATAGATGCTGATGGTTTGAAGATAGATTGTGTTGAGGGTCACAACTCTGTCCTATCCTGTTCTTTTGCCTCACAGTCACAGCTGTGTCTCCTGCATATGCTTGTTCTAGTAGAAAAAAAAAAAAAAAAGGAAAAAGAAAGAGTGCCAAGAACACCACTTGATATGAACAAGAATGTTTCTTTATAGAAACATCCCTTTGTGAGTGATCTAAGTCAGATAGCTGTGATTAGCAGCAAAGGAGGCTTGGGATTACAGACTGTAAATAGCTGTCCTTGAGTCCTGCTACAAATAAAGGAGGAAGAGAGGAAAATGAAATTTGTCGGACAGCAGATTTTGCCACAGAAGCAAAGCAGGGACCAATAGAAGGCCTTCCGTTGTTGGTTTGATTGACATCACAGTGTCTATCCTGTGATTTTATTGCATTATCTTTGTGCTATATGCACACACACACACACACACACACACACACACATACACTAAACTCATGGCATACTGAAGGGGCCTTAACAAATAGACCCAGCCAATAGCTGCTACAAAGAATAACTGAAATTCCCATTTCCTAAATAAATATTTTCTATCCATGATGCTAAAATTGTACAAGTCTTAATTCACTGCTCTAATCTTGTGGACTTTTTAGTCTTAATGAGCTCATAGGAACTTACCATTTGTAGTTTAAAAATAGATAAACATAAAAAGAAATTTATTGTGTATCTCATACCAAATAAATATCATATAAATTAAATATAAAAGTTTGTGTTCTTATTTTTTCTTAATGCCTCATAATATTTATGTAACCTGGAACAAGAAAACTTTCATCATACTCGTAGTTAAAAGAATACTGATAACAAAAAGAATGTCTAATTTGACTATATTAAAGTAAAAATGTCACAAAACTGAATATTCCCCAAGAAAACCAAACCAGCACACAAATGGAACCAAAGGGCATGAAAGGAGATTCTAAAAAGTACTTAAATGATTAAAGAACACAAGGTAGACTTAGCTTCATCAATAAGAAGAATAAATATTTTCTTCCAAACTGGCAGATTATTTTTTGATATACAATTCGGTCAAAGGTATAAGGCAAAGTCACAATAGCTCTGCTAACAGAGGTACATTTGCAATCATTGCAAAAATTTAAAATATATTGTAATACACAGATTCCAGTCTGCTCTTATGACCCAGCATCCCAGAGTTCATGCCTTTGTACCATGCCCTCCACTAGAGTATTATTAGACTGATAAGCTGTGTGTACTCATTAGAACAGGTACAGTTAAAGGCAGGGATACATATGATTGGATGGTTATGTTGCACAGATTCTAACTCCACTTGCTGGAGTCTATTTCTGTCTTTTCTTGCTGGTTTCAAAGAGAAGAGCTGCCATGTCTGGAATGCCTCTGTCAGAAGGTCGACACGGCCAGGTAACTTGAAGGCTATCACTTGAAGACAAAGGCACCTGAGTGTATAATAAGGAAGAAAATGAAGGTTGCAGTCCTACAACAGTAAGGGAATGGATTCTGCAACAACATAGCTGAGGTGAGCCTCAGATGAGATGACAGTACCAATTTGTTTGGAGCCTTCCGAGGGAACCAGCTAACTTCATGGAAAGACAATAAAAGTGCATTGTTTTAAGCTGTGAAACTTGAGTTAACAGTGTGATATAATAGATAAATAGCACAATTTGTTATGCAGTAATATACATTAGTACCTGCTTACTACCCAGTCACCCAAAAGTGCTGCTTCTAAAAATTTATCTAAAGAAACTTTAAAGATACTCATCATAGGTTTTTTAAAAAAATTATAAATAACCAAAAACAACCAAGATATACAAAAAGGGAAAATTGTTAAACTATAGGAAAAAACTACAAAAATGCTATTCAGCTAACAAAAATTATGATGGAAGAAAATACTATTTAAAAAGTTTTTAATATAATACATACAAAATGTAATTTTCAAACCAGCTTGCATAATCAGTACTATCTTAATTTTGTAATGTTTATGCATATATTGTCCTTGAAGCCATATGCAAAAATGTTAATGATCTCTGAGAAGCAGAATTATAGTATTCTTATTGAAAGGCAAGTTTACATATGAATTTACATATATTTTTAGTTCTGTACTAAACACCTCATGTCTTTGAAAAGTATCAGCTATAACCCAAAAATGAAGTTTAAAGCCAATAGAGGGTAACTCCGTGTGAAAGAGAAGACTAAAGTTGAATGTAAATGTCAGTTGCTTATAGTTATTAAATATAGGATTCACATGTCCTCAGTGGCTAGTGTGCAGCTAACAATAGTGGTTACCATTTCCTCTGCCTTTGCAATGTGCCAAGAGCTTGCTGAGCATTTGTTCATTCAGTTGGTGGGTAACAACAGATTCTTTCCTTATGCCTAGAGAGCAGCATGGATTTCTAGGCATTCTTCTACAGAACATTTTGCCCCTCACCTAAAGGCAGATAATATGAAGACTTTGGGAATAAGGAGCAAGGTGACCATAGGTTACTGGCCTCAAATCCATCAACCAGTTACTGCGTGGCAGCTCTCAAAACCTTGCATGCTTCCCAGAGAGACTTTATTTACTGAAGAGTCTACTACAAAAATAGAAGAGGCACTTACCGCACACTTTTCCCCTGAATGACTGAAAACAACAGTTGCTCTTACGGATGCATGGAAAGATATTTCAGTAGGTCTGAGGACAAGCTAAACATTACCAGCTCCTCATAGAAATTACTCATGCTGCAGGAGAACAATCAAAGGTTAGCTTTTTCCAAAATCCAGCACACTTTGCAAGCTGAACTTAATCTTGGCTTAATGATGTTAGGCAAGTTGTATAAGATCTTGGCCTCTGTGATTCCCTCTGTAAAATGAGTCATCTTTATCTTTCCTAATTATAAGCCTGTCTGGTCATAGAAGACCCCAAATTAAGGCTAGATGATTCAGAAATATGCCCCTCATCCAACTGCTTTATTAGTCAAAACTTTGTAAAAGGGGTTCTGAAGGACATCTCTATGATACTAAATCGACAAATGAGTGATTCACATAGACAACTTCAAGCTTAAAACAAATCCTCTGTTAACTAAATATATAATTTTTGGTATAATGTCCTCAAATGATGACCCAGCAGAGTTATCATCCTGTGACCCAGGGGATGTTCTCTGCTTCTCCTCTTAGAAAAAAAGAGAACTACAATCAGCTGTTCCTCCATAGATTGAGGACAGAAGATTGCTTCTTAGAAGGTCAGTTTTACTGCATGAAGTCAGTCTGAAGATTTTCCTTCTGAGAAAGTACAGCATTGGCATCTGTTCATTCTTCAACAAGTAAACCAGCCCTTTACCCATGATTTTTCAGTATTTAAAGAAACAGACAAAACAAAGCTGTGCTTCAGCATTAACCTCGTGAACTTAATGTCTGCACCTGTACAGCTCCCAATTAACATGTTCAGTAACAAAGCTGGTAGATAGGTAACAAGTGACATTCACGCCTCTTAATTGGTGTGATTAGTGTTCCTTTTGTTGTCAACCATTAGGAAATCTTCACCAATGTAAAATGCCACAGGTAAAGGGATATCAGAGATGTGTGGCTTACATGGGGAAAGGTGGGAAAGAAAAGATTTTAAACAGATTAGACTGCCCCAGAATGGGGAAAAATATGGTCACTGCAAGGAACAGGCTAAACCCTGGTATGAACAGAAGCAGCTGTGATCGAATCTCCTTAGAGTCTATAGCTGTTATAAATCTTGAAGTTGTAAAATAAATAAATAAATAAATAAATAAATAAATAAATAAATAAATAAATAAAAGACAGATCTGCTCTGCCCCATCATGTTGCAAAATGAGAAGGCCTCACTTTCAGGAAATTTAATTGTAAGTGTGAAAATCCAAATGATTATTAAAGAAAATGAAGGCATGTATATATAGGAAACTTTTGATTTCTTTAAAATACTGTATAACATATATCATATGCCAAATACCACATTTCAGAAACAGAGCAATATACCCCTCCATAGCAAAATATAAACATACTATATACCATTGTTCTAGTTTACCTTTAACTGCTGTGACAAACATTCTCTGACCAGTACCAACTTGGAGAGGAAAAGGTTTATTTGGTTTACATCTCCTGGGTCACAGTTCATCACTAAAGAAGCCCAAGGTAGGAACTCAAGGCAGGAACCTGGATGTAGGAGCTGAAGCACAGGCCATGGAGGAACACCAAGAAAATGCCTCACAGACATGGCCACAGGCCAGTCCGATGGAGGAAATTCCCCAGCTGAGGTTCCTGTACCAAGGTATGTCAAGTTGACAACTAAAGTTAAAGCCATAAAATTTACTAAAATATGGATAGAAAACATGCATGGGTTTTTAAAACAGTCCAGTCACACAACACTTCTCAGGAATACACAAAGCAAGATTCATGTTTGTATATTCTGACTTAATCTTCTCTTCCTTTCTTCCAAAAAGTGATGGCTGTCTCTCCTGCAGTTGCCAAGCCTTATGTTTCCAGCGCTGAAGCATCATGTGTGGAGAGCAGACCTTCCAGGCAGCATGGACCTCTATTAGAATCATTCTACTTTTCAGATTCTGGATTCCATACTTGGTTTTATATACTCTCCAGATATATTTGTCTTCTTTTCTTAAAAACACAGCTTTATATTGACAATGCACACATGTTCCTATGCCCTGTAAACTACATGAGTCTTTATGTTTCTTCATGATGGGAAGGGTCATCAAGTTATTTTAGACAAACTAAGACACAGCATTTTAAAAAATATTTTATTATTTTAATTTTATGTGTATGAGTGTATTGCCTGCATGTATGTGAGTGCACCCGTGTTGTGCCATGCTGCGGAAGTCAGAAGAGGGCTTCAGATTCCGCTGGAACTGGAGTTAAGGACGGTTCATAGCAGCCAGGTGGGTGCTGGGAATCAAACCCAGGCACAGTATTTTTATGAACCTCAAAAATTAAAAATTATGTCTTGTCATCTCTAGGCCACATACATGCTCAATAAGTAGATGTGACATATGTAATATAAAGACTGAGGGAAATGAGGGTTCCTTCTCCAAGTCCCTGTTTAACATTATCCTATTTTGGTTTTTATATAGTATGTCTTGGGGGGGGGCATTTGCAATGCTGTAATTGTTGTTTCTTTTCCTCATGTTATCCTTGCCCTTTGGAAGTATCTATCCTTACAGCAGCATGGTTTCCTCTTAGCTGGTGTCCTTTAACTCTACGGAATTGGCTCCTTACCACCTGTTTCATTCACTGATGTTCAGCATCATGGTAACGACTGTAATTTTGTAGTTCATTTTAATACTTCAACCATATATTACTCCTTGCCTATCTTCTTATTACATTTCTTTTATTACATTCTATTATTATTTTATTTTTATTATTTTTATTTTATGTGTATGAGTGTATTGCCTGCATGTGTGTAAGTGCTCCCATGTCGTGCAATGCCTACAGAGGTCAGAAGGTGTCAGATCCCCTGGAACTGGCATTATGGACAATTGTTAGCCACCATGTGGGTGCTGGGAATTGAACCCAGGTCCTCTGCAAGAACAGTCAGTAGTCTTACTGCTTAACTATCTCTCCAGCCCTTACATTCTCTTTTTAACGTACATTTTCTTTTGTATATCTGTGAAAACTCTTTAGAAAATTAAAACATTTTATTTTGGTCACAATTTTGTGAGTCGGGAATTCAGAAAAGACTTAACTGAAATGTCCATTTTGATGTATATGGCCAGAGATGGATTGGGGGGACTAGGAGATCCATTTCTAAGATGACTTCCCCATACATATAGCCCCATATTTTTCATACCAAATCTCTTGCCACATAGCCTCTGAATGAGGGCTGGGATTCTCACAACATAGCTGTTATAGGATAGTCAAAGTTCTCAGAAACTAGTCGGTTTCCTTAAGTGAGCTTTCCAAAAGCAAGCAATATAAAAGATGGAGGTGGAAATGCCAACACCTCATACTTAGTCCCTAATGCCAACCCAAACACAAGAGGGAGGGGAAGAACAGACTCTACTTCTCTGTAGGTAAGTGGAGTGCCCATATAAGGAAGGAAGGTATTGGTGGCCACCATCTTGAACACAAGCTGTCATACTTGCTATTTCCATTACAATGTTTTACTTTTCCCAAATTTCAGTTTATAATTGTGACCTACCTAATATATAGGTTATTCATGTACATATGATCTTGGTCTGTCGTATATTCAAGCAGAGTACCAATCCACCATCTCATTGTCATGTGAAACCATCAAAAGGGCACTGAGGCCCTGATACTCCAAAGCATCTACCTTAATTTGTCTCACCCCCTGATGTGATTCACTAAGATCTTGCTACTGGGCATAAGCCCAGTCATGAGTGCTCATGTGACCTAGGAGGGGTCATGACCAATCGAACATGAGTATGTCTTAACCCAGAACTGTAGATCAATGTATTAAGTTTTGTGGGGTTGTTTTCCATTTTTTAATTTAAAAAATTTATGTATGTGAATGTTTTGCCTACATGTATGTAAGTGTACCAAACGTGTGCAATGTCCATGTATCCCAGAAGAGGGCATTGGAGCCCATGGAACTGGAGTTATGAATAGTTATTAGCTGCCAGCAGGAGTTGGGAGCCAAACCCCAGTCCTTTGCAAGAGCTACCAGTGCTCCTAACCACTGAGCTGTCTCTGCAGCCCCTTTGTGATTTTCCTGAAGGTAAATAGATTATGGAGTGGAGGAAAACTTGGAGTAGTCAAACTATCTTTTAAAAAAAGTATATTTATATATTTCATGCTTACTCAGCTAGCTGATGTATCTGCTGGGCAGTGTGTACCCAAACTACTAGGAACTTTTAAATTTGTATAATTAGTCACTAAATGGTCATTGAAACTTTCAGTGCAACTAATTTAGCATCACTATCACTTACTTCCTTCCAGAACAGACTGCTAGTCTAGCTATCTTTTTTAAAAAAATATTTTATTTATTATTTGGGGCTGGAGAGATGGCTCTACGGTAAAGATAACTGACTGCTCTTGCAGGGGACCAGGGTTTGATTCCAAGCACCCACATGGCAGCTAACAACCATCTGTAACTCCAGCTCCAAGGGATCCAATGCTCTTTTCTGACCTCTGTGGGCATTGCACAACATATGTGCACTCACACACATACAGGCAATACATTCATACACATAAAATTTAAAAAAAATTTTTGAAAAATATTTTATTTATTATTCTTATTTGCCTGTACGTGTATAAATACACTTGTGTTGTACAATGCCTGTGGAGGTCAGAAGAGGGCATTGGATCCCCTGGAGCTGGGTGAACAGTTATTAGCCACCATGTGGGTGCTGGGAATTGAACCCGGGTCCTCTGCGAGAGCAGCTGGTGCTCTTAACTGCTGAGCCATCTCTCTGGCCCCAGTTAGGCTATCTTTTAACATCTATTTGGCTCATCCTTCTTAGTTACAGACTTCCCAACTATTAGAGAGAATACCACCCCAGAAAAAGAATTTTATTCTTCATCTCCCACCCTCCCCATTCCACATAAATGTATTCTGTTTAAAATAAAAGTAATAAATAAATAATAAATGTGTCTAGTTGTATGGAAAACAGAAGTAGCATGCATGAGAATTCTGCTTTGTTCCCTTTTCACACTTCCATTTAAGAAAATACTTGGAGATCTGGCTACCATCTTGCATCATGAGGTAGAATAGCAAAGCAGCAAGCTAGGAGGAGTCTTGTTTTCAGATGACAATGACTTGGAGAAATCCCTCTTCCAACTGCCAGCTCTGTGCAACATAATTTATATATGTACCCAGAATAAAATCAATCTCTCTCTCTCCCTCTCTCTCTCACATCTTTTTGAGACAGGGTGTCCCTAAAACCCCAGCCTGCCTGGAATTCACTATGTAGGCCAGGCTGGCCTTGAACTCAGAGATCCACCTGCCTCTGTCTCCCGAATGCTAGAATTAAAGGCATCCACCATCACACCCGATCTAACTTTTGTCTCTTATAGACATTGGTATTTGGATTTTCTCCCACTTTACTAATATCTAATTCTGGTATGCTTCTCTGCTGGTAAGGTTGGAAAATATCATCAGGTTAAAACAACCAACTTAGTTTAAACCATCCTTCCAATACACACGGTGTATAAACTTGCCAAGGCTAATTAAATTTCACTAGGGCAGATCTTTATAAAAAGAATAAGTAACATATGTGTATATCACATCTGAATTTAAATACAGTATTTAACTGTCCTAGATTTTTCAATGTATTCATAGCCATAAGATGGGATAAGAAACCACTTTATAATCCGCTGAATCCTTGTAAATTCTGTTTAAATGTTTTTAAAATGTGATATTTTTTTTCTGTGCTACTAGTGGTGATGATTGGGAGTTCTGTATTGTAAAATATTCCTCAGTGCTTTGGAGAAGGAACCAAGGCTCTGTCTGTGCCCTGCAGCCCCTCCTTGGGTGGATGGTGGTGCTGCGGAAAGAATACTTGGCTACAACACCAATGGACTGTTTTTCTGAAATGACTGCCAAACACTACTGCTTTAGCTTACTGTTCGCTGACTCTTGAAGCTTCTCTTTTTTATTTCCTCCAGCACCCACTCATCTAGTTTGTACCCTTCTATGCCTGTTAGAATCAATTCTTTAAACATAGCATTTGATATACCATGTCACTAGGTAGAAACTTCCCTGGGTTTCTTGTTGCCTCTAGCTTGGCACACAATGACTTTCACTTTTTCTTCCACATGCAGTTGTCCCTTGGTATACATGTATCCTCACAGATACAAAAACTGGATGACTTTGAACACCAGATACAGTGTGCAGTACGCATAGTATATGTAAATAGTTTCTATACTCTATTGTTAAGGGAATAGTGACGTAAAAGAATTCTGGACATGTTAAGAACTGATACGGTCTTTTGGTAGAATGGTTTTGAAGATTGTGCTAGTTGCACTCACAACTGCAGAACCGCAGACATGGAGAAAGGGCTTGACATATCTTCTAGTTCTTTACCCTACTTGTTCTCTAAACATGATGACATCTTCACCCTTTTTCTAACGTGTCGTGGATTTCACATCTCTGTTATTTGAACAGGTTGTTTGCTCTTTCTACCTGAAATGTAATCCTGACCATGAACTTCCTCTTGAGGACCTTCAGGATGTCTCTCATAGGTCTCCAGTGCCCACAAACCTTGGCTGCCACTATACTGAGTACCATTACAACTCCCATTACACTTACTCTGCATTTGGTTCTAACCTCTGTTCTGGCATTTACAGTTAGTATTGCCATCTATCGGTTCTCATGTCTGATTCCTCCTGTGCGAGTTGCTGGAACTCTCCCTACACAGTGGGAGTTCACTGTCATGTGCACAGATAGCTGTCATGACTAAGGCAGGATCATCCCAACAAAAACTAGTATGCATCTACACTCAATTTTAGAGTTGTATGATAAATTTAGGTATATAACAGCCCATGCATAGGTGTCCTATATAACCATCGTATCTCTTAGCTTTGTGAAAATAAATTTAGCATTGCTTAGAAGTGAATTTTCCTGGTACCGTAATTATGGAATTATAGAATTGTAGGGCTAAAGGAGCTTAAATATTATTAACTCTAATGTCATAATTTACAATGTGAAAACTAAGACCCAGAGAGATTAAAAGATCTTTCAAAGGACACCCAGCTTGTTAATGTCAATCACCTCTGAAATCCTAGCCTCCTGACTCTAGCATTCTGCAAGTATTTGAGTCCTAAGGCCCTGGTTAGAGACAGCCAGCAGCTGTGAAATGCACCAACATTAATTTCAAGTTAAATCAGAGTTAAACCACAGATCTACCCAAGGGCTTCAGCTACAGATTAAACAGGTGAGGGAAAATAAGCTAGGTTATTCGATGAAAACTTTCAAATCATCAACTTTTAGAGTTTCCAGTCTCTTATATAACCAGTCCAAGTCCCTAGATTTCATAAATGAAGATAACAAGAAAAATGACTTTCTCAAGTTGAGAAAAAAAAGACAGAGGCAGCTGTGAAATAAATTCCACAAGACTCCCAAGGAGGAACCGGGATGCTCCACAGTACAGCGCACTGCCCTTCCTGTTTGAAAGCAGCTATGCCTGTCACAGATCAATTAACTGAAAAGTCAAACAGATAATCATTTTTCAAATGATACATACATACTTTCATCTTTCATCTCAACTTTAAAAACACAAATGTATGTGCTCTACTCTCAATATGGCTAGATGGAGCTTTTTCCTTATGCATGTGTATTAGTTTTCCATTGCCGTTACAACAAATTAGCACAAGCATATTCCTATCTAACAAAAAAAATATTATCCTACTATTCTGGACAAAAGTCCAAAATAGGGCTCTCTGGGCTAAAATTAAAGTGTTAGCAGAAGCTACATTCCTTTCGGGCTCTTTCTTTTCTTTAGCTTTTCCAGCTTCCAGAGGCCATTCACATTACTTGGCTTATGGCCACCTCCCATCCGCAAAGCTAATAATTACATCACTTTCTAGCCTTTGCTTATACCTGCAATCCCAGCACTCAGGAGGCTCCGGCGGAAGGATTGCTTTGATTTCAAAGCTAATCTGGGCTACAGAGTACGATCTTGTCTGTGTAAAAACAAAAGCCTTGCTTAATCAAAAAGTAAAATGAAGTATCATAGCACCAAACAACATTATGCTAAGAGTATAAATGATAATTACAGATTCATAATTTTAGTTTAATAATAATGCAACCAGGCCTTTGTGGCTGAAAAGTAGAAAAAAGCAGCTGGGATACCAGCCTGGTGGCAAAAGATAAAGTCTGAAAAGGTACATGCTGCTCAAGCCTGGATAAAATCTAGAATTAAATTAAGTTGTTCAGCAATATGTTTCGATCAGTGTATTCTTCGAGTATAGGTAAGCGTGTACTTCCTGTATTAGTCTGCTTTAAAGCGCATCACCACATCTCTATAATCTAGGTTTCTCTGTCCAAACCCTTCTTTCAAATCATGTCTAGAAAACTGGGTCACTTGTCTTATTAAACAATAAATGTTCCAGCCTCCTCTTAGGGAAGTGTGTTTTAGCTCAGGGTGAGTAGTATATGCAGAAAGGCACAGGCTGGATTCCTGAGACTGCAAACACAAATAAATAGAGTATGCTGGCCCATGCCACACAAGAGCAGCATTAAATCTGGATGGTTTCTTTTGCCTTTGAATTCTATTTTTTACTATTGAGTCTGTAACTGTCCCTGTCTCCTGGGCTGTTAAACAGAGAGCAAGGGTAAGCGAGGGCACAGAAGTGGACAGCTCCCAACCCAGGCGTAGTTCTCTAACCTGCAGAGCCAGAGCGGGGAACAAAGGCAGAGCATCTCTACCAGTTTCTAGGGGCCAATGCACAAAGCACCAGAGCCTGGGTGACTTCAACAACAAAAGCTTGTTCTTGCATAGTTCTGAAGACTTGGGTCCAGGCTCAGGGTGTCAGCAGGGCCACGTTCCCTCTGAAGGTGGCAAGGAAAGGAGCTTCTCCCTGCCTCCCCCCTCCCTCACTTCTAGTAACTTCTGGATTAGAGCCCACATAATTCCCTGTATGCCCAGCCCATGACATTCCCCTATATGACCGTGTGCTCAGATCCCCTTACTTTCAAGATGCTAGTCATGATGAGTAGGTCCACCCTATTGCAGTATGACTTCATTTTAAATACTTACATCTGCAATGAGTCTGTTTTTCAAATAAGTTCAAATTCTGAGTTACTGGAGGTTAGAATTCAAGCATATGAAATTTTAATAGGACCTATTTAACTGACACCACTCTCTCTGGAGGCAAGTTTACCATTCTGTGCCTTGTGTTAATTCTCTAAATTTTTAAGTCTGAGGACAACTATATAATGTAGTCAAAATTAAACACAAATATAATATTAATAGTTATAAAAATTATAGTGCATGCCAGAAGAGCTAATAAGCAAAGATACATTAATAAAAATGGATGAAAAATTTGTCACTAACTATGACTAGGTGCAACATAACCTAAAAGTAGAAATTATCTGTAATTGTGAACATGGAACTAGGAGACACAGAAAAACATATTAAAATGAAAAACGAGAGGAGAATACATGGAGCCGACGGAGCACACACAGGCCCGTGGCTGAGCAGGCTTGTCAGTGAGAAGAGGGAGAGCTGGGCTCCCAGGGCACTTTGCATCTCCTCTCATGTCTGAGTACTTTATGTCTTACTTTCAATGCTGAGGATAAACCAGATTGTTTTTCTATGGTGTTGATAGATTAGAGATGAAACTGGGTATTGGAAACAAAATCCACTTATCCAGAAAAGTACAAAAAAAGTCAGTCTATCACTTTTCTATCGAGTGTCTAAATAAAGGACAAGTGTACATTTTTGTTCAGTGTCAGAAAGCAAGCATTGCACTGTTGAAAACATGCCCATATATGAAATAAAAAATAAACAAAAAGTAGACACAGCTTTCAAAGTCCCAAGGATTATATTTTCTTCTTACATACCAATTGTCTTCTTCTTACTTGAGAATTATTAAAACATTATCTTTCCATAAAGTTTCAGTTACCTGAGATTATTCAGTAAAAGCATAGGTAGTTTCATTGTCCAAAGTTTTAAGTTTCCTGTTTTTATAGCACCACTTTCAGATGTGTATTATATGGTACCATGTGTTGATAATTTGAACCTTTTGAACATAGGATCAGCTGTATTATTTGGGCAAATAGTTTACAAAATCAAGTTGACTTTTTATTGGTACGCATCTATAGTTAATTTAAAGGTGAATGTAATTAATTTTTGTTTCTTTACATAATCTGTAGTTGCCAAGACTCCTATATCCCATGCAATTACTAATATACTTGTTAAATAAAATAATTAAAATGTTATGTTAGTTTGTTATTTTATATTCCATGAAATTATTAATCCTTAACTAATTTATCTACAATTACATGGAAATACATTTGCAAACTTTATACCATTGATACTAAATGTAATGAATGTATGATAGCATTGTGTTCTATTTCAACCTCTTATAGCCATTAGAAGAGCTCACCTTTAGGGACTGGAGAGATGGCTCAGTGATTAAGAGCACTGACTGCTCTTGCAGAGGATCTAGGTTCATTTCCCAGAACCCACATGGCAGCTAGTAACTGTCTCTAACTCCAGTTCCAGGGGATCTGATAGCCTCTTCTGGCCTCTGTGGGCATTGCATGACATAGGTTCACATACATGCATGCAGGCAAAACACTCTTATACACAAAATAAAATAAATAAAATAAAACAAAATAAAAAGAACTCACCTTTAATCCCAGCCTGGTCTACAAAATGAGGTCCAGGCCAGTCTGTGCTATATGGTTAGACTCTGTCTCCAAAAAATGAAACAAGAAGAAAAGCCCTATGCATCAGTAGTAATTTTTTCCAACATCTGACATATAAGTTGAGATTTGGGGTCACAAGTGACAGAAACTAACCATAAGTGAAATAAATTTAAATTGTTATAAAGTTTATTTGGTGGTAGAGTAAGTCCTACTGCATATTCATTATATCCATACACAAATGCCATCAATAGCATTTATTTATGAGGCCCCCCAATTAACAGGTTTATGACATATATATTTTATCAATTCCATAGCTTCACTTAATAGCTTCAAATAAGTGAATTATAAAAGATAAGCTTAATATATGTATGTCACAATGACATGTTTAGTCTTTCTGTTTATTTCATTTGTGTAATGTATTTTACTAGAGAGCAGGAATTTTGTTATTTCTAAACTGGGTTGCTAATATGTATATAACTAAAACAAATTATAGTGATTAAAAAAGTTTATTGGCTCAAGAATTTGGGGAATCTAAAATTACATGTAGTATAGCTCACTATGGAATTCAAATGTTCATCTGCTTAGGAAAGGGGATTTTCTGTTACTATATCTTGATGATACAAAAGAAGAAAAGAAACACACCAAAAAACAACACAGCAACCCAGTATTTCCAAATGTCCAGGATATAAAAGTCAAAATGTCCATTTGTTGATCATGTTTAAATCCTCTCCAAGACATTTAAGTTCCATATGCAAGAAATTCAATTCGAAAGCACTTATGAGAAACAAGAAACTAATTTTATGAAAAGTTGGCTTAATGATAATTGGGAATCCCACTCCACAAAAGAGAACTACATAGCAAATGTGTTGTAGTGGGCAGTGTTATGAGTGCTGTTTTCAGGATGTTGGGTAGTCATGGAGATATTGATCAGGATCAACCAGTCTTCAAACAGCATTCAATAAATACAGCATTTTAAAAATTTTAAGTTAAACAATATGTTACATAATAAACTATTTTAGAGGAACTCAGTAATGATTTACAAGAGTAACATAATTTTAAAATCCTAGGTGTCAGAAGAGAGTTTTTGCAAATTGGCTCGCCAACTAGAAATGAAAATGAAGTAGATGCTCATTTGTGTGTTACAAAGAATCATCTGACATTTTCCACTCAACTGCTATAGTTACAATATTTCTACTAGACAATACTTTAATATCAACTCAATAAAAGTGATAGAATTCTATAATAACTTGAAAACTGAAAGTATATTCACAAAATCAAAATATTCATGTATATTTTGTCATTTAAATTAGACCCTAGGACCTTGTTCTTTAAAATAAAAAACTATGACATGTTCCAACCATAACTCTCATTTACAAAACAGTCATTATAATAGCAGTACTTACTTGATATTGAATCATCATACTAAAACAGTAATTACAGAAAAGAAACAGAACAGAATAAAAAGTTATCTATTTTTGTGAATGCAAGTGACAAACATCTCCTGCTTGGTCTGTTTACGTTTTATGTAGAAGGAAGGACAAAGGAAAGTTTGATCTATTTGACTGAACTTCAGAGGCCTGCATGGCTTGTTTCAAATGCATAGTGTTAACATTTGTGTTGTACATGTGAATATGACATTTGCCACAGTAAATGATGAAGAAAGAATAATCAGCAACCTCATCATTCTATGAATTTTGAAATCAAGAAATAGCTTTATTCAGGTATGGTTGTAAAAATCTATAATCCCAGTAC
>NW_008353008.1:1407621-1418430 GCF_000622305.1 Nannospalax galili | reverse complement strand
AGAAGGGAGGAAAAATAGCTTCAGTGCTTTGTTTAAATGAATGTTATAGAGGTATAAAGATAAATGCAGGTGATGAGGGTGTTGCCCCCAGATCTCTTCCCAAGGTCTTCTTATATGTATATTCTCCAGAACAGTTTGCTTCCCAGATCATATTGTAATGAAGTGTGACTTAAATAAGATTTCTCCTAATGTTTATCACCTAGTACTAGAGGTTTGTTCCCATTCTTAAGCAAACAGATACATAATTAAGGGTTCACATGGAAGCTAGTTTTCCAGATCACTTTCTGAGTATCATTCATTTCTTGGTTATACCACAGTTCTAATCATCTATCCATGAACTTCCTATTTACTGTGTTCCCTTTAAAATTATATTCTTTTCTGTATATTTATTGCCTAGAAGTACAGTATCTGGAAATACTAGTCAAGTGAATGAGGTAATTCTGTGTGGCACCTCCCCAGTCTTGCATAAGTTCATGTGACTTCTACTGTAGACACATGAGATATAGAAGCAGTGCAGATTTCCAGGCCCTTCCTGGGAAGCTGTAGATTCAGATGGCTTAGAGTAGAACATCAGCATCTGTGTTTTTAAAAGGTTCCTTGGATGATAATTACAATTAAGCAAATTTGAAAGATATACCAAGGGTTTTCATTATCTTAGATCCATAATTCTAGAATGTTCCACTCTGTTCAGTGAATAGAAGGAACTATAGAATCTCCAAATTCCAAATACTTTTAAAAAAGAAAAATTTGTATTATACTTCTTTGTTATATCCACTTGGAATTTCCTGATTTCATACTTCTAATTTTGGCTACTTATGAGTGAACCCAGATCTCTGGTAACATTTTGCTGAGGCATGAAATTTCACCTAGTGAGGTACCAATCTAGTCTTTGAAATTTTGAGCTAATGTGTGAATGTAGCGGACTACTTTCATATGCAGATCAACATGATATGGTTGTTTTTTGGAAATTATGGTTTAACGATATTCACCAAGATTTATATAACCCTTTGTCATTTTAGTCTTTCTAGCATCCCTGACATCTCCTGGTAACAGAACCCAAGTTTTGCTGTAGATGAAATTGACTTCATTCTGTGAGGTGTGAAGGTGCAAGATCTAGGACCCCTGGGGTCACATGGAGACATTAACAGGCATCTGAGGGATGACAGACAGTCCTGTGTGGGATCTGAGAAAGAAGCCAAATCAAAAGGCAAGAGACACTGAGATAAAACCAGTTTGGATCCCTGTGGGTTTCTAAATTACAACCAACCTTGATGAGTCTGTCCTGATGTGCAGGAACCAATGAATCTCCTGTTATTTATGTCATGTGAGCTGGGTCTTGGTTACTTGAAATGTAAAGACTGCTGACATATGTGAGATTCATGATTATTTCAGGGTGTTCCTTACTGGAGCAGACCGAGGAGGTAGGAAGGCAGCAGCGGGACAAACATGACGGTGATGCTGGTTCATCTCCTGGACTGTCTTTTCTGCAAAATATAAAAGATAAAGCTCAATTGTGAGGAGCACCGTGGTCTCCCCAGTAGCCACATTTCATAAACTAGAGCTTCATAAACATAATCTAGTAGTTTAATAATTTATTATGCAAAAATCTCTGAATAATATAAAAATAAAAATCACATTTCATTGTCTTCCAATAATTGCCTTATTGGAATGAAAGTAAAACTACATGAAATGAAGATTATCATAGAAAATTTAGGGCATATGGTGGCTATACCTAGGGAACATCCACCTTGTTTTACTGGAATAAATTATTGTTCAAATGAGCACACTGCTGAAAGGCTGTTCCCAGTCTGCAGGTCATAAAGATAAAAGAGCTAAACCAACCTCTCAGTGCCGAACTGGCAACGGAAACAATGTGTTCTGCACACAATAGGTATGCAATGAATATATTTGACTGACAAGAACCCTGCCTGGATTAGCAGTGAGCTATTTAAGTCCTGCTGTTTTTTGTTGATTTTGCCAGTCTGCCTGCTGGCATGAGGATTCTATAACCATAACCAGAGCCCCAAACTACATCTCTTCTTCCACTTCAAACTTTCAAAAGTCATACAGTCAGGTACTGGGTCTCAGTGGCTGCTAAGTGTACAGGGTCCAAGGTGAACATCTTTGTGTAGGATTATATGCAGAGGATAAAAAATTCACTGTGCCTGTGTCAATAAGCCTGTTACTATGGAATTTGTAAATATATTCATTAAGCTGTAAAATGATAGTCTTGTATTGAAATTGACCTGCTTTTAACCTATGTGTTTTAGGCATCTGGCATCCAAAAATGCTGCTGAACAAAATAAATCGATGTAACTAAAACCAGTTAGCTGAAAATAACAAGAGGCAATCAAGTCTTTCAATTTCTGGAAGAGTTTAAGTGAGAAAAAGTAGAGAGATACATCTGATCATTGAAATTACAAAAGATGTTTTTTTAAAAAGAAATGTGCACCTGTTTTTCATGCAAGTGTGGTAGCCAGAGAGCCTCCATTTTGGAAACTTCCTCTTAAGGAAGTAACCCTGTGCTGAATTCTCCCCTACACCCAGTTCTTGTAAGTAACTCAGCTTTTGTAAATCATTTGGCCTTCCACAGGAGATCGAAAGCAGGTTTTGCAGAGCCCCTATCTGATGTCTCTAACTGCTCATTCTGGCTTCTGTAAACTTGCTTATCTCTGTGTCCAGAAGGAAATGGGATCTAGAACTCCTCGCAGCTGAGGGCTCCACAGAGTGATGTTGCCACTCAGTCACTGTAACTGTTTTCCTTGTGCCCCTGCTTGTTTGTTCAAAAAGTTGGGTGATGTTCTGTTAACCTGATCTTTAAACAATGTATCTAAACCGTAACCCCCGCAAAAGTACCTCTATGGCAGACTCTACAGTTGTATCTGTCATAAAATGATTAACCACTGCCTGCCTTGTATAATCCATACTCCCACCTGCAAAGTCCTCTTGAGGTTTTTTGCTTTAAAAGGAAGCTTCCCCATTCCCTCAGGGCTGCAGTCCTTATTCCTGAGTTGAAGACTGTAGTCCAAGCTAGCTTGAATAAAATTTTGAATTGAAATCTGAGCCGGGCATGGTGGCACACGCCTTTAATCCCTGCATTTGGGAGGCAGAGGCAGGCGATTTCTGTGAGTTCAAGGCCAGCTTGGTCTACATAGTGAGTTCCAGGACAGCTGGGGCTGCAGAGAGACCCTGTCTCAAAAAGACCAAAAATAAAAATAAATAATAAATAAATAAATAAATAAATAAATAATAAATTTTTTAAAAATCTGAACCAGTGTCTAGTGGTCTTTTCCCAGTGGTACCAAACTCTGTAGCACAAGTAATAGCTGCATGTCAAACATACTTAGTTATGTATGTCACAAGTTGAATAAATCATTAATCAAGGGAAGGTATTAAGAACTTAGCCTTGGGGGCAGGAGAGATGGCTCAGTGGTTGCAGAGGACCTGAGTTCAATTCCCAGTACTCACATGGTGGCTAACAATCATCTATAACTCCAGTTCCAGGGGAGCTGATGCCCTATTCTGACCTCTGTGGGCACTGCATGACACAGGTGCACTTACATAATGCAGGGAATATACTCATACATATAAAATAAAAATAATAAATAAAATATTTTTTAAAAAGAATTTAGCCTTTACAAGATAATGTCATTCAGTTTGGGATGGAAACAATAATATTTTCAGGATCTGAGCAATGTGCCATGCAGCAGCAGCAGCATGTATAATCCTAACAACATGCTTCATCTGGGCAGATGAGAAAAGATGATCATGTTTGCTCAAAGGTCCAAATTTAGCATGTTGCAACCTCACCTGCCCATGGAGTCCTTGTCCACTGTTACTGTACTTGTCATTTCAGCAGTTCCCCCTCTCACTTCCCATGGAGCTTCTTCTCACATAGCTGTTATTCCCTGAGCAGTTAGCAAGTACTAAGTCATTTGACAAAGAAACTGAGACTTAAGATCAGAAGCTAATAAATAAACAATACCTGAATTTTAGCTCGGCTGCATAATTCAAAATATTATGAGCTTAATGACTATATAATCATCATTACTTCCTTTGGATTTTATAAGAGAATTTAAAAATCCTCTAATAGTGGCAAGGTAACTGGGTGTGGTGACAAGAGCCTATAATCTCATCAGTCAGGAAACAGGAAGATGTGGAGTTCAAGGTCAACCTCTGAGTCATATAGAGTTTAAAGTCAGCTTGGGCTACATGAGATCCTGTCTTATAAACAACAATATATCCTTAGCTATGCAACCTAGTACTGATGTATACTGAAATTTTTCTGATAAAATACCTAAATTTGGGACTGAAGAGCTGGCTCAGCAGTTAAGAGCACTGGCTGTTCTTGCAGAAGACCTGGGTTTGAATCCCAGCACCCACATGGTGGCTAACAACTATCTGTGACTCTAGTTCCAGGGGATCTGGTACCCTCTTCTGTCCTTCCTGGGCACTATGCAACATGGGTACACTTACACGCATGTAGGCATACAGCACTCATACACATAAAATAAAAATAAATAAATAAAACTATCCAGGTTTAAAAGAGAAGGAAAGGGGCTAGAGAGATGGCTCAGTCAATAAAGCACTTGCTGTGCAAGCCTGAGGACCTGAGTTCAGATCCCCAGCACCCAGGTAAAGGGTCAGGCACTGCAGCACATGCCTGTAATCCCAGTACTGGAGAGGCAGAGAGGATCTCTGAGACTTTCTGACCAGTCCGTCTAACCAATCAGTGAGCTTCACGTTGAGTGAGAGACCCTGTCTCCAAAAATAAGGTGGAAAGTGATTGAGAAACACATCCATGTCAGTTTCTGGCAGCCTCCACACACATCCGAACACGTGTGCACATACACCCATATACACATGCACAGACATGAACATATGCATAAACATATAGAAAGAGAAGGCAAAAAATAACAGACACTGTTTACATAACTGTAGCTTTTAGAATTATCTATTATAATTATTATAATTAGACAGAATCTGGCAGTTCAGACTCTAAGAGAACACACTGAACTTGTATGTTGCCCGTTTTAGTAATGATGCACCCGGCTTTGTATCTGATTCCAGCTGAAGCTCACCAGAGCTCTCTCCACCCAGGATGTTTCTCCACATCTTCCAATTCTACTCGATGCTCTCATTCTGTGCTTCCTGAGAAAGTACTAAGGACTTTGGAAGACCAGAGACCGTGTGGGGCCCGTCTGAGTATTAACACAGCAGCGTCCGTCGTCTCAAGCCTGCGTTCCCAGTCTTCTCTATCCACGTCCAGTTTTCTCATTTCTCCTCTTCTGTTATTCCTTTCCTTCCTCTTCGGCCATAATTCTCCTATGACATTCATTCATCTAGTGGTCAAGGTCAGGTTTTTATTCGTTCTTATGATTAGACACGTGACCATGGTATGAAAAGCCTAGGACCAAGGGCCCACATTTTACCAACTTGGAGATAAGAATGTACACCTGGCTGTTCACTAATTTGAAGACGTAATTGTTTCGTATCTCAGCCTTCATAAGAGTAGGTGCAAGTCTGACGCAGTCACAGGTCCCTTTGATTTGGTGAAGTGCAGCCGATCTGATCACATAGAGTGCAATGGTATGTACAGTCCAAACATTTATCCCCCCTCTCACTCCAAAATCTCACTCTAAAGCATATTTATACAAGCAGGAGTCTCCTTAAAAATTTCAAACACCTTTTCCTATTTTCTCTTTTCATGTTCTGTGCAAAATAGATCTGAGCTTGGTAGTTATGGAGGCTCTTTTCCTGTTTTTGAAGTCAATAATTTTAGAGAAATACATAACAACCTTTCCTTTCAAGACTTAAGATACAGTGTTATCGCTGTTTTTCAGGCATCTTCAGATATGCTCAGCTCTCCCCTCCTTCTTCCCCTCCCCACCTCCCTCTGGTTTGTGACAAGGTGCTACCTGCTGCATGGGTGGCCAGAGCAGTACAAGAAGGTTCTCATGTGTCTGTATGTGCACATGTACACATGTTATGATTACCTTTCCTCCACAGCCACGGCTGTCAGGGGAAGCATGGCATTCCTGTCACTTTCTGCTAAGTGTCAGGATTTGCTGCGCTTCAGAAATATTTGGTAAGTGGAGATTCAGTGGCAGGAGCACATCACAGGAAAGGCAGATTCACAGTGTAACTTTAACTCTGCTGTTAACTTTTTCATTTCCCTACAGAAGTTGTTTCTGTCCATATTTTTACTTCAGCTGGGCTGAGTGGGAGAAAGAACTCAAAGGGAGGTTGAAGCAGATGGTTGTCACAAACTGCATACGGCAATTGAGAATTAGTGTGCAAGCATATGCAACCTGGTACAGTATGAAGCATTTCAGCATCTGAGTGCCGAAATACATCAAGCCTGGAGAAGATTGGGATGGCGAAATGATGAGATCTTCTTTCCCTCTTACACATATATATTTAGGCTTGCTGAATTCATTAGGACATGGTCTCTGTTTTCAGTAGGCAAGCTAACACCTACATTGAGCAGATTCCTGTAGATTCTGGTGTCTTGTTTGTTTCTCGCATCCCATGTGCATCCTGAAAAGAAATATTTCTGATGAGAGGTGCCTCTTTTTCAAAGAAGGAGGACTGGAGATGATAAGATCAGCTTTCCTCAAGAAAATTAATGATCGTAAAAATTAGTAAGATATCACAATTTACACTTGCTTCTTAATTTACTAACAGCAACTGTCCCAGGCACATCCAGTCCTCTTACAACTTCTAGGCACTTTATTCTTTTATTTATTTATTTTTCTGCTACTGACCTTGTTAGGAACCAACCTATTGAAAACAGTTCATTCACAAACTTAGACATAGCCAAGTGTTTTGCCAGTAAGAATGGTCCTAAAGAGAGACAGACATCAAGAACACCTACCAGCTAGAAGTACCCTACTCGGAGCCTGGAGGTCTTTAGCCAAATGATACATATGTTGCCTTTTATCTTCAGAAAGCACTCATCATGATCCTTATTAGTACCTTAGAAATAAGGGCAAAATGAGTGGTCCCCACCATTTCAAAAAAAAAAAAAAAAAGGAGAAACAGGAGGAAAATTTAACTGCCATCACTCCATCACCAAAGAGCAAAGGCAATTTAGCAATGAGGCTAGGTCACTACAGGCCCTCCTGTGGCTCTACCCTGGTTGGCTGAATTTCCATCCTAACACCTAGACTAAGGCTGCTCCTCACTGCTACTGCAGTCATGGATTCCTCCTCTCTCTCTGAACTCAACACCCAAGGAGTTGTGAGGAAGCCACAGTTGTTTCCAGCAGAGCCCTTCCTGCCTTTGCCTTTATGTTTTGTTCACCTTCACATCTATCTTCCTTTAAAAGTCACCAAAGAAAAAGAAAAGGGGGGCAGTGATAGGTACTGGCCCAAGAATAAATACTGAATTACATATCGGTAGACCAAAACACAAATCAACTCAGAACTATGGGAGTCCACCAACATGCACATAAATCATTTATAACGATAATCCAAGACTAGGTCCAAATCTCATTAAAGTATATGAATCCTTAATCTATTTTGGCAAAAAAGCACCAATAGACATTTTTTCTTTTTATCATAAATTACAGTTCTGTGGCACTGTGCAAATATTACCAAGCTGTAAGACAGCTGTGCTCCATTAAAATGTGTAATGGTCGCTGATTTCTTACAGCACATGGTCATCAGGCTGAATCTACAGCCAGTAATTAGGAAGATGAAATGTTTAATTGTGCCTTAATTTTGATAAAATTTATCTGTCACACATCCCGCAGCCGAGCATTATGCTCACAAATCAATGTCATTGAGCCGAGCAGGAACTCTAGAGCACCAGACTCTTGTCCCTGACAGATTCATTTGAATCTGTACCTGTTGGTGATGAGCAACTAGGCTAAGGAAGTAGAGGAAAACCTTACCTACTTTCTGAAATTCTGGCCAGTAGATCCTGGTGCTTCCTTTAAGAAAAAGCAAGAAGATTTGAAGACAAGTCTGGTCTTTACAATGTGACAGTCACTGGATCTGATCACATAAAAACAGTCCCTAGAGGCTTGTTTATTTAATTTTAAAGTCTACTCATTTGAAGGGAAAGATAGCTGGGGGGGAAGGGAAGAGGAGAAGATAGATAAGCAAACTTAGTAATGCCTGAAATCTCTGTCTCAACAACCTTATTTGGGCATGGATCAAGGAGGTGGGCAAGGGTCACCACTTTAAACTGAGGAGTTGAACAGAAAAAAATTCTTAAAACATTTGAAGGGTACAGCTGAAACTCATCTTGTTTTTTTTAAAAATATCTTATTTATTATTTTTATTTTATGTACTATGAGCTTTTTGCCTACATGTATGGAAGTGCATTACAAGTGTGCAATGCCAGCAGAGGCCAGAAGAGGGTGTCAGATTCCCCTGAAACTGGAGTTAAGGACAGTTGTTAGCTACCATGTAGTTGTTGGGAATGGACTCTGGAAGAACAGCAAGCTGAGCCATTTCTCCATCCCCCTCATCTAGTTTTTTTTTTTTTTTTTTATATCTAGAAGCTGAAGACCAGAGATATGACCCAAGGACTTGAGCATTTAAAAAAAGATCTAGACTTCATACTATGGTCAGAGTTAACCTACATCTTACAGAATATCATACAACCTTCATAAGCACATTTACCAATCATCATGTTGAGTTCATTTTTAAACTGGCAAGCAATACTTTTAAGCACAGAAAAGTGTAAGTACAAATACCTGCCAATGCTGAAAATTAATTTATATCATGTTTTCCCTACAAAATGAAGCAGTGATCATTCCTTCTCACCCACAATAACCATGGCTTGTCGTCCAAGAGAACTTAACGAGCATATGTTGGAATACATTTTACATTTTTATTTTACTTACTTCTGGAAAGAAAAATAAGTGAGAGAGGTCATGGCAAAGATGGTGGGGAAGGGGCAGAGGGAAGGTGAGGACAAGAAGTACTGTGAAATAAAGATGGACTCTCAGGGCTGATACAGAATGACCCCAGAGCCCAGGAAATAGTTATTATTCAAATGAAGAGTCAGTTTTCCCAAACCAGCAAGTTAGATTTTGAATATGATTTTGAGAATATTCTTAATAGGAAAGAAGTCTACTAATGGACATTAGTGAGTTTTCTAAGGTAACTAATCCTTTACCCAAGATTAATGAACCAGCTAAAGCCTCAGAGCATGCCAGCTTACTTTAAAGAAAAATAAGTCTCAAGATCAGGAATAGAAGATTCTTCAGCGAGAGCCAAATGGCATTAAGCTATAGCCTGCTAACAAGACTCATTAAAACTCTTCTCTAAACTTAGCTGTGGAAATAAGTCCAAGCTAAAGATATCCTACTCCCCATTCCCTTTGTACTATTTTCATGGGCGGATATATTCAGGGATTGGGTTAGAGGATAGTATTCTGGTAAGATAGTTGTTTTTATCCCATTGGCACATGGTTTGGGCTAAACAGAAGCAGGAATCAGTAGGAGGGCACAAGTGGCACAGAGAGCAATGCTAAGGATCTGTCATGTCTATGACTGAGCAACACGCTGCCTCCACAGCCATGGTCCTCTTCGCATGTTAAATATTTGTCCTCAAATCAGGGGCACTGAGACATAGCCACAGCCAATCAGAACACTGAGATGGTCTCTAGGTGGCTAACAGATGGGTGGTGTGAACAGCAAGGAGGCGCTGTGGACAAAGGGCTGATTCACAACTCGGGCAGGATCCATAGATGGTGCAAGATTTAGAATAATATGCCATTTAAAACTTGTGAGTGGGACTGGAGGGATAACTCAGCAGTTAAGAGTAATGGCTGCTCTTACATAGGATCCGGCTTTGATTCCTAGCACCCACATGGCAGCTAACAATCATCTGTAATTACAGCTCCAGAGGAATCCAATACCTTCTCTGACCTTTGCTTCTGATCTCCAAGTGCATTAAACAACACAGGTACACTTGCACACATGTGGGGAATACACTCATACACATAAAATAAAAAATAATAAATAAAATACTTTTAAAATAAAAAGGGGAAGTTACTTCCAGAATTTTCCATGTAATATATTCAGATCATTGTTGACCATGGATAACTGGAATCACAGAGATTAAAATCATGAATAAAAAAGGTGATCTACTATAAGGCCATTCAGGCAAACTGACTTGAGTTCTTATCTGAACTGGATGATGGAAGAAGGAAAAGACCCAAAGAAGAGGAAAGAAAGGGGGAGAAGGAGAAAGAGACTAAAAACAGAATACCCATTTGGGGACCCCAAACTGTGACCTCCATCTCTTCCAGAGACAGTAACTGTTTAAGTGGTTCCGTTAGGCTATGTTGGCAAGAGGTGGGGGAGGGGGCTTCCTTCCCTCTTGGCTACAGCAAAGAGCTTCAGTTAGAGTTCCCAAGTCCCAAGATCTCAATCTAGTGTGATGTTGGTCACTAATCACAAAAAGGTGAAGAATTATGAAAATTATGTAACTAGTGTAGAATTTTAGAAGGTCTTATAGCTTAAAAAACTGTTGAGCCAGGCATGGTGGCACATGCATTTAATGTCAGCGCTGGGGAGGTAGAAACAGGCAGATCTTTGTGAGATCAAGGCCAGCCTGATCCACATAGTGAGTTCCAAGCTGACTGGGGCTACACAGAGACTGTTTCAAAATGACTAAGGGGGAAAAAACTGTTGAAATTACTTTTTTATGGTGTTGTAGAGACAGAAATAGATTAATTAAGCAAAAAGGCTACATTGTGGCCTTACATAGGGTTCTCTAATTTTGGACACCACAACCTCTATAGTTGTAAGTTCTCATCTTACAAATACTGTCCACACAGTAAATCAGT
>NW_008353008.1:1369098-1407500 GCF_000622305.1 Nannospalax galili | reverse complement strand
CATCTATCTATCTATCATCTATTATCTAACATCTATCTTCTATCTATCATCTATCAGACTTTAAGGATGCCCATTTCTCACTGAGCAGTTAGTTGCAAACTCCAAACTCTCAGTGCAACCTGGGAATTAGTATGTAATTAGTATGTAATTAGCCTTTTCAATTTGTTTTTTGATCCTGAATTTCCATGAACAAAAATTCTTGTTAATTTCTTATCTTTTTCACTGTAGCCTGGGCCTTTACTGGCTATGCCAGTTCTCTAACCCTCTTGTTAATTTCTGTACACATAAAAACAGACCTCAGAATCAACGTCCTGACAGATTAAAGCTGGTCTTTAATCAGGAGTCCAGGGCTTCACTTAATGTAGCTGGAAGTCAGTGCATACAAAGTCACACTAGGCACCATGGCCCTGCCTGTATAAGCCATACGTCTTGTTGATGGGCATTCCTATAGCATAATGAAATAATCAAGATGTTGGAGACCATTGGCACAGGGGTAAAGTCTAGATGCTGTTCCCTGTTGCCTGTCTCTATTTTTGATGGTTGGCACATTCCACTAAAACCTAAAGTTCAGTCAATAAAAATTATTTATAGATACTTGACATGAACATTTATACCTCATTGTTAAATAGCTAATTGACCCAATAAATGTTATTGGCAGTAAAAATTAATTAATGAATTGACTAAAGTCACCTTCACCAAATAAGTAAGAACTTAATGATTTTTGACTTATTGATTTTACACAGAAGAAATTATTAATTAAAGAATTGATAATTGAAAGGCAGGTATTTTTCAAAATTTCTACTTTAGTTACAAATTATATGTCTTTTAAAATTGCCTAAGAAAATGTCATCTCAACTCAAACCTTTATTTTGTCATAGGACCAAAATGCAAAGTACTTCATGCAAAGAAACTGACTTTTTATCTCAAAGTAATTTTAGAAGTAGATTTATGCAATTTTTATGATGAATTCAAATATTTTTTACTTTACATTGTGAAAATAAACAAAATTTAATAAAAATACACCTATAGGCATTGTTAGCAAAGCATTAAGTAATAATTGCTCTTACTGGAAGCATAATTTTGTTTAGGTGTGGCTGTTGATCAATATAACTCCAGTCCTTTATGGAAAACGGACTCTGTCAGAGTTCTGAGATAGAAGTTGCAGTGTACAATGGACATTTTTTTCAGAGGGATATTGATGCAAATTTGTTTCATCTTGACTAATCTATTTGGCTGCCACATTCATGCCCGTATATGGTCTGATCCATATGCTCTCACTCCAAAATACATAAAATATTTTACATATTTATAGTTTACTATCAGGATTAATAAATGACAAACTTCTTGTTTTCTTCCCATCCCTCAAAGTATAGAGAATGCTTATGTGTCATAAGTTGTGACAACAGAGAAGTTAGTGAAATAGTAAACTCACAGGCAAATGAAACCTCATCTGTTCAGCACACACTTGAGAGAACAAGCCTGCATTTATTCACACGTTTAATGAAGCCCTACTCTGGGCACATTTAAGGAATTGCTGACTGCAACATCTAGACCTTTTATGGAGCACACAGTCCAGAGGTGGAGCAATTAATAAGCTTTATAATCTAGATGATACATGATACAATAGCTACAGGGCCTGGGTGCTGAGGTCACATGGGAGACTTGACTGAGGCTTCCTGGTGGGTCCTGAGCTAAGCTCTGAAAGCCTCTGAAAGCACTCTTGGTTTAGGAGAGAATTGAAAGAGCTTTAGCGAGAATGGGAGGCAGTCTGAAGGAAAGCCCAGATGGTCTTTTCTGAGAGTGTGGCATAGTCAAACAGTGGGTCAGTTCAAGCAGGAATGTGAAATTAAGCAAGAATGTTTTTTCTGTTTTTAACGTTTTCACCTTTCAAAAATAAAAAAGTTAAAGGAAGAGGTGAAGTGTCAGAATAAAATGAATTAATGTCAGTTTCAGTTTCTGTTTCCTGGTACATGAGGAGCATACTGGCCTTATAAGCCTCTCTCTAACACTTTGGCCTTCCAGTCTTCCACACCATCACATCCAGGAACAGACCAAGGACATTTGGGTGATAGAAACTTAATAAAAGTTTGTATTATCTGTTAAGATACAATTTAGCTTGTTTTTTTTTTTTAAAAAATATTGTATTTATTATTTTTATTTTATGTGTATGAGTGTATTGCCTGCATGTAGATAAGTGCACCCGTGTCATGCAAGCCCACAAGGACAGAAGAGGCCATCAGATCCCCTGGAACTGGAGTTACAGACAGTTGTTAGCTGCCATGTGGGTGCTGGGATTCGAACCCAGGTCTTCTGCAAGAACAACCAGTGTTCTTAATCATTGAGCCATCTCTCCAGCCTGTTTTTTTTAATGTATTCTTTAAAACACAAAGTAGTAAATGGTATCAGTACAAATAAATGTTTTGATATGTATCTTTAAACATTTTTTTATTGTAAGAGCATCATGCATTCATTACAAAACTAATTAATAAAGATATCAAAGGCAATACTTTGGTCTTACCAAGATATTTAGGTCCTAATTCCTCGAGCCCATGAATGTTATCTTATATGGCAAATGGAACTGTATAGGCATGATAGAGTTAGGAATTCTAGATTAGCTGGGCATAGTGGCACACACTTTTAATCCCTGCGACTGAGGAGGCATAGGCTGTGAGATCAAGGTCAGTCTGGTCTATATAGCAAGTAGGCCAGCTGGAGCTACAGGGAAACAAACAAACAAACAAAAAAAAAAACTTAAAAAATGAGATTAGATTACCTTGGACTATCTGATGGCGCTGTAAATACAATTACAAATTTCCTTGCAAGAGGGAGGTGGAGAGATCTGGCAAAGAAGGCAATGCAACAGCATAAGAAAGATGTTACTGTGAAGACTGGGCAAAGAGACCATGAGCCCAGGGAGGCCAAAACACCTGCAGCCGGAAAAGACAGGAACACACAGTACCAACAACCAGTCATCCCTGCTGACCCGCACCTTGACTTTAGTGTGATGAAACTGATTCCAGACTTCTCAACTCTATAGCTGTAAGAGAATAAATTTGGTTTGTTTCAAGTCACTGAATTTGTGGTACTTTGTTTTACGGGCAACAGGAAACTAATACAAAGTAAATGAATTATTCATAAAATGTTCAAGCAAGAAAACTTGAACTCCCGCATTACAGAAAAATCAGGATACCTAGATCGGCATTCTTAAGGATACCTAATGATTCAAAATTTAACCATATTCTGAATTTTTATTATGATAGTTAAGTAACAAGTTACAGAAAACTACAACAAAAATATGGAAAATATAACAAATAAATGCACAGAGTTCCAGAAATAAGATCAAAGAATTAAGGATGTATAATTAAAGTTTAATATTATAATTTATTCAACAAGCTTGTCTCATTTGCTGTCTTTTGAGAAATTACATTTAAAAACAGCAATAAGGTAGTGCTACCTATTTACAATTATTGGCCTTCTAAGAAGCTTCCTTTTAAAGTGATTCATTCAATAAACATTTATTGAGTTTTGGGGAATAGCACAGTGATATAAACACAATCCTCAACTTCCTTAAAGAGCTCATATTCTAGAGAACTAGATTTTTATAACACCATTAAATCTTAATAAAATGATGGAAGAGAATCCTGAAGAGTGGCATGGTTAGACTAAGACTTTCAAATATTTAATTCCAGGTTACAATGGAGCATTGATACTGGAAAATTGGTCCAGTCCAAATATCTTTTTAAAAATAATCTAACAGTGACACAGCCATATCAATGCCCAACCGAATTCCTTGCTAATGTGCAAAGTAATTAGGAAAATGGCACATATAAAATGATAATGAGTTGTCTGGATGTTAATTGTTTATGTGTGCTCTATAAAAAATAAAATATTTTAGGGGAAGTTATTTTTAATTATTTATTTATACTTAGTACAAAATTTTTAATTTCTGATTTATTCTTTGGCAATTTCATATATGAATACAATGTAGTTAGATCATATTCACCATCACCCACATTCTGCAACTCCAGTTCCTTCTGGTTCTTCTCTCCACATCCCCATCCTAAATTTATGTCTTCTTTTTCTTATTTTTTTTTAAATTTTATTGAATTTTTGCAATTTTCATACAATAGAGATTGATGATATTTAGATCACCTCCCTATTCAATATATACATATATATATTACAGCCTGTAGAGTCTGATTTGTTCCCTCAAATGTCCTTTAATGTGGATCCATCCATTGGGCTCACCAAAAGTCCCATCCCAGTAAGACTCTGCCTTTCTCCCCTCTCAGCAACCATCAATTTCCAAAAGTTCCTTAGGTTGGGTTGGGATTTCTTCCCCACTTCTCCATGTCTATGCTGGGATTTTGTATGGTTTGAGCTTGCATAGGACTTGTGCATGTTGTCACCATTGCTGTGAGTTCATATGAGTAACTGACCAGCTCTCTGGAAGACTCTGTCACTTTGTGGTTATCCCCCACTATGACTTTTATAGTCTTTCCACCTCCTCTTTCACAATGATCCCTAAGCATTGGGAGGCAGAGGTTTAAAATAGGTGCCCTACTAGGGACAAGAATGCTGAAGCCTCTTGTTCTTCTGTACATTGGCCAATTGTGGGTTGCTGTGTTAATCACAATCTGCTATATAAGGAAACTTCTCTGGTGAGAGTTAAGAGATGCAGATATAGAGAGGTTGTATTAAAGATGTGTCATTTAGGTTTAAGCATCTCACAGACACTTATTCTCTGTGTTTGACCAGTTTTGGAACTCTGTGATATTCTCCATCTGTTGCAAAATGAAGCTTCTTTGATGAGGGGTGAAAGGTACACTTCTCTGTAAATATGAGGATGCATATTTAGAATCATGTATGAAATTACATTGGTCTAAATTGTGGCAAAAGTAGGGTTTTGTTTTGTTTTTTAGGATCTATGACTTCTCCAGCTATGTGTATTTGGCTATGTTTATGGTACCAAACATGAGTTCCCTCCCATTGAGCAGGACTTAATTACAATTAGACAGCTATTGATTACCCTTCAAGAAAAACATGCCATTACTGTACTAATAGTGATTGTTTGCTGGGCCTGTCATTGTTGTTTATTAGACTTTACAGCTGAGTAGGACCATTGATTGTTTTTTTCCCTTGGCAGTTTGCATTGTATCTTTTGAAACCATAAGAGCTAGTTTTCAGTGAGGAGATTTACAGATCAGTACCAGCTCAATTTCTCCAAGTCCTGTGTCTGAAGTGTGACCTGTTTTCAGCAATAGGCTCTTACATTCAAGTTCTGGGAAGCAATAGCCTGTGTTATTTTGAGAATCTCTTGTACTACCCTGACTAGCAACTCAAAGGGAGGTTTCTCCTGCCTAGCACTGTATTTTTTGTTACATAGTAGCCTTTGGCTATACACATACATTTGTACATTTATTGTATGTGTATTTTTCAGTAGGACTTTTGAAATAATATATTTCACTCTGGTTTTTTATGTCAGCTAAGCATTATTTATCTCTCATTTATAACTTATCTCACTTCCCCTGTATAGCCCTCCCTACACCCTCTTTAGTTAAGTATCACCCCCTTTTCCCATTTCTCTCTTAATAACACCTGTCTCCTAGTCTCCTCTCTGGAGCTTTTCTTCCCCTTTATCTCCATGGTTCCTTTCCATTTTCCTGATTCCTGCCATTACTTCAGCATATGTAATCACATCTAGGGATTTGGAGTTAGGAGCCACAAAATGAGAGAGAACATATCTCGTTTGTCTTTCCAAGTCTATTTTACTTCACTTATAACAGTTTCTAGTTCTAGCCATTTTCCTGCAAATTTCAGGATTTTTTTTTTCTTTACTACTGAGTATAAATTATTTTATTTATTTTTTATTTTTATTTTAAACATGAGTGTTTTGCCTGAATGTACACAAGTATACCTATGTTGTGCAATGCCTTCAAAGGTCAGAAAAGGGCATCAGATCCTCTGGAACTGGAGTTACAGAGGATTATTAGCCACCATGTGCGTGCTGGAAACTGAACTCGGTTCCTCTGCAAGAGCAGCAGTGCTCTTAACTGCTGAACCATCTCTCTAGACCCTAGAAAGTTATTTTTAAAATATTGAGACTTAACTAGATTTGAGACTACAGAAATTGGAAGCATCCTTAGCAGACCCTGAGAGAAAAGTGAAAATGTGTGAATTGTAATTTACCTAGCATGCTCACCAATGAATTTTATTGTATTTTGAGAATAAATATTGATACAACATGGCAGTAAATATTACAGAACAAAGTCTAAATTTCTAAGTCAGTGCTCAATACAAAAGTACTTCTCATTTCTGCCTCCCCTATGGAACAACAGTCCAGTTTTCCCCGGTCTTTCAGATTAACCTGAATAGCCACACCCTTTTTGCTCATCTTGTTGACTCAAGGACTTTACCTCCTCTCTGGGGAAGGTATTAATGTCATTTGGTTGAATGTAGGATAACTGTATTATATTAGCTAGAATTAGGATGCTTTTAATTATTTATTTGGAACACATACAATTTAAGGCAAAGTCTATGGGCATCTAATTAACAAGAAGCAGATGTTTAATGTTTAATTTTATATGTCAACTTCACTGAATTAAGGGATAGCCAGATAGCTGATAAAGTGCTACTGCTGTGTATACCTTGAATCAGTAGAATAATAACGATCCATCTTTACAAGGTGGGTGGGCATCCCTGTAAACGGTGGTTGAGGGACCAAACACACACACAAAAACAAACAAACAAGCAAAAAGGCAAAGGAGAGGTGAATTCTCTTTTATTTTCTTCTTGAATTGAAACATGTATCTTCTCCTGACCGAAAATTCTGGAGCTTCTGGTTCTCTGGACTCCAGGACCTTCACCAGCACATCCCCTCCCTCAGTCCTCAGGCCTTCATACTTGAACAGAGCTACTGACTGGTTTTCTTAGCTCCCCAGCCTGAAGGTGGGACTTGGGATTTGTTGGCTTCCATAAATCTTAAATCTTACAGACCAGTTCTTTTGTGTGTGTCTGTGTGTGATCTTATAGGTCAAGTTACCCTTGTATGCACAAATACATACATACATAAATATATCTATATTTATATCTGTACATAGATATAGATAGATAGATAAATAGATAGATAGATAGATATGAATATATCCTAGTGTTTGTGATTCTGTTTCTTTGGAGAACTCTGAGTCTTGCAGCCATCTTGATTTCTACACAATTGGACTTTTTAAAAACACAACTTTTACCCATTTTGGACTTCTGAACTTTAGAACTGTAAGATATAAATTTGTGTTGCTGCAAATCATTAGATTTGGGGTAATTTGTTATACTAGTCATAGAAAACTAATACATTGGGGAAATTTTATTATTGCTCCCACTGTGGTCAGAGAATACACTCTGTAAAATTCCAGTTCTTTAAAATGTATTGACACTTGTTCCTTTATGATTCCTTTTCAAGAACATCCCATGTTCATATGATTTATTTTGGTGAATGTGCTATTTGCTTGTGAAAAGAATGCATAATTTGCATTTGCAGAATGCCATAGTCTAAAGGTATCAACTGTTAGATAAAGATAGAGGACAGTGTTTAATTTTTCTTTTTCATTCCTGATTTTAGTCTGGTCATTCTATAAACCCCTAAAAGAGATACTAAAATATTCGTTTCTCCTTTTACATGTCAATTGTTACTTGATATATTTTGAAGCTAGATTATTAAAAATACACATCCCAGTTGTGTGGTGAATGGTCCTTATGAAATGGTGGATGATCATTATGAAATACCTCAGGTATTTGAGTGTGTGCTGAAATCTGGTGTCTGATAAGAACAGGCATGCCAACTGTATTTTCTTGCTGTGTATATGGTGTGTCTTTTTTCATTTATTTTATAATTTACTCTCAGTCTATCCATTTAAAATGTGCTTCTTGTAAATCTGAGCCCAGTAGGGTCCTTTTTATTCTTCTTCCAGTGTCAGAGATCAAACTCAGGCCCTGTGCAAGCACTCTTTCACTGACATATATCACAGCCTATGGTTTAATTTTAATCCACTTTGTTGAATTCAATCTTTTAATAAGGACACATAGACCATTAACATTTAATGTAATAATTCATATGTCTTTGGATAATTTTAATACCTTTCAATACTCCAGCTTAATTTATTCACATTTCATTTTTACTACTTCTCTTTGTATTTTTTCCTCTCAGTGGTTACCATGGGGATTATGCTTTATATATTTCAACCTTCCATAGCCTACTTAGAATTAATACATACCACTCTACATAAAATGTAGAAACCCTGAAACCATGTCCCTTTATTCCTCCCACTTTCAGTAGCCAATCAACTTATTTAGTTTTGGTCATAATTTCTACCTCATATTTACAAAGTTACCCTTCACTTCAGTCTCTGAGCATTTGCTGCTTGGTTTGGGTCCAAAGCTTGTCAATTATCATCCAGGGATGGATCTGAAAACGGGGAGGAAGTTTCCAACCACAGGCTTATTCAGCAAGTCTTGCTGTATTGCTTGGTTCTGTATCGCTTACAGTTTAGGCTATGCCTTATATGTTGTCATGCAAAGAAGCTGGGTGTCATCCTTCACCTTCCTATCCATGTCCTCAGCTGCATCCCCCCTAATCCTTCATTCCTGGCTCATCTGGTCAAAGGATGAGTTGATCTTGGAGTTTTGGCTGCTTGTGCTACTACACTAGAACATCTTAGGCCTTCCCTGGAGACAATGATGCTGAAGAAGAAATGCATTCCTTTCATGTTTGTTTCTCTAAGTCAGATTCCCATTCCCAATCCTCCTGCTCCTGTTTTCTTCCCAGAGTCTGAAGGTTGATGTTTTTTTTTTTCTCTCTCTCTCTGAATTTGAGTTATAATCACCTGGGAGAGTGGGCTGGGGGTGGCAGGGCTATACAGTGAAATGAGACCAGGAACATTTTTGAAAAAAAGGTTAAAAACACTGATAGAATTAAGGAAAGAGCTGCAGCCTGCTTAGATCATTGCAGAACAATAACAGCAAAGACATAATTAGCATGACAAATGATGAAAACTTTACAAGGCACACAAAACATACAATGACTTAGATAAACTGGAAAGTTATATGTCAGTAGAACTGAATACTCACCAAAAAGCAAATAGTTGAAGAAAGAAAACCAATAGAAACGATCAATAGTGAATCAGGAGCTGGGGACACAGCTCAGTAAAGAGTGTTTGCCTGACATATACAAGGCCCTGAGCACAATCCACAGCAAAGGAGAAAAGCCACTGAGGAACCACAATGCTAATGTTAGCCAAATAGGATTTATTTCCAGCAGCTTTGCTGAGATGGAATCCACATTCCCTGTAATTCAATCATGTACAGTACTCAAGCCAATGCCTTTTTGCATGTTCACAGATAACTGCAATCATCACCACAGTCAAGTTTAGATAGCTTGTGTCACCTCGAAAGAAGCTCCATACCCTTCAGTGATCATCCCCACTAGATCTCCAATCCCCACTCTCTGCCGTAAACAATCATTCATATTTCTGCCTCCAGAGATTTCCACATTTTGAATATTTAATATGAATGTTGTCTTTAGTGAATAGCTTCTTTCACCTAGCTTGATGTATTCAAGGTTCACTTATGCTGTACAGTGTAACACCGATTTTATGGCCAATAATATTTTCTTCTGTGTTTAAGGCACATTTTATTCATCCAACTGATGAATATTTGTGTGGTTTTCACAGTCTAATGCTGCTCTAAAGAGTATGTGCATATTTATGTAAATAAATTTTCATTTCATGTATAAATATATATACACACATTTACATGCATATGGTTTGAGTATATTTCCTAAAGGCTCATGTGCTATAAGCTTAGTCATCGGGGTGGCTATGTTGAACTGATGAAACCTTTAAGAGGTAAGTCTTGGTGAGAGTTAGGTTATAGAAACCCTGCACTGATCAACTAAATAATACTGATATCATAAGGTGTGTTAATTCTCATAGGAATTAATTCCTGCAGGAAAACATAAAAAAGTGGTTTCTTGCTTCCTATTTCATGATGTGACTCCCCTTCCAAACACACTACCACTACCATGATACCATCCCTTACCAGAGCCAAGCAGATATCAGTACTGTGGTTCTAGAGCTATGAGCTAAATAAACCTCCTTTCTTTATAAAGTATTCAGCCCTAGGAATTTTGTCAAAGCAACATAAAACAGACTAAGACATATAACTAAGAATGAAAACACCAAGTAATACAACAATTTCTATCTAACTGTTTGAAGAGCTGTCAGATTGCTTTCCAGAGTGGTTGCACCATTCGTAGTCTGATTGGCACTGAGGGTGCTTGCTGATTTACATACTCATCAATGCTCATGGTTCCATGACTTCCTGATCGCAGCCATCTTGAATAAGAAGTTGTGTCTCCTTGTGGTTTTGTTTTGCCATTTCCTGACAGTGAATGGTTCTGAGTATCTTTTCAAATAGTTACTTGCTATTTGCATATATATTCTTTTTTTTTTAATTTGTTGATTTTTCTGTGTGTATATCATACACAACATCCCACACAATCTTATTCATCCATATACCCACTTCCCAAATGGCACCCTCCCATAGCCTCCCCCTTCCACATACTGGAGCCCACATACTCTGTCATCCCTGTTACTGTCCTCTGTGTTGTCGACACCCGCCCGTCATTCTCCAGTGCTTGCCCGTCCACTGAATCTAGTCAGCCTATCTAGAAATCCTTGTTTTAGGAAGATCAGCTGTTCCTCATCTAGCAGCAATCAGTTGCTAATATTCCTTTAGATAAGATTGGGGTCTACTGTTCATTTTCCCAGGTCTATGCTGGCATATGTATTCTTAAGAGAAAAATCTATTCCGGTCTTATGTCCATTTTTACTTAGGTTGTCTTTTTAACTGTTAAGTGGTCAGAGTTCCTTATCAGACATGATTTTCAAAGATCGTCTCCTACTCTGTGGGTTGTCTTATTACATCCTTTTTAATTTACATTTTAATTATTTTATTGTGCTCTGTGTGTGTGTGTGTGTGTGTGTGTGTGTGTGTGTGTGTGTGTTGCAGGGTGGGGGGGCACGGCATGTGTGTGGAGGTGAACAGAAAACATTCAAGAGTCTGTTCTCTCCTTTCACATTGTAGGTTTGGGGAATCTAACTCAGGCCATCAGCCCTGGCAGCAAGCTCCTTTTACTCACTGAACCATCTGGAGGTCCTGTCCTTTGTTTCATAAATTTTGATGAAGTCAAGCCAGGCATGGTGACACACATGCCTTTAATCCCAGCACTCAGATAGTGGAGGCAGGCAGATCTCTGTAAGATCAGTGCCATCCTGGTCTATATAGCAAGTTCCAGGCCAGCTGGGGCTAACAGGGAGATCTTGTCTCAAAAAGACCAAAAAAAAAAAAAAAATTGATAAAGTTTAACTAATCTACAATGTATGGCATTCTTGAAATTTTTAAGAAGTTAATTTTAAATGTTCTTATCACAAGAGATAATGATTACATAAGATAATACATTTATTAGTTATCTCAACTTAGCTTTTCCACAGGATATTTACATATTTCCAATAACAGTGTACAAAATAAATTTATACAATTTTTATTTATCAATTAATTTTTGCAAGGAGAAAATATGATATACAAGAAAGTGAAATTAAGGATGTAGTGAATACAAATATTCCTCATAGGGGCCATCAAGATGGTTTAGTGGGTAAAGGCACTTGCCACCAAGACTAAAAATTTGAGTCACATCCTCAGGATCCACATCTTAAAAAAACTGAACTTGATGTTAATCCCAGCACTGAGGAGGCAAAGGCAGGTAGACCATGAGGCTCACTGGTTGACCAGCTTAGCCTACTGAGTGAGCTACAAGCCTGTGAAAAATTCCTTCTCAAAATAAAAGGTGGACAGCACCAGAGGAGTGACACCCAAGGTTGTTCTCTGATTTCCAGTTAAATGTTCATACACATGCAAGTACATAGTACAAGCACACCCACACATGCACCCATATATACACTATTACATATACATACACACACATATGCACTTATGTAAAAAGAATTCAGAAAATCACCAAAAGTGACCTCCATATAATAGCTCTTGCCTCTATATATTCTACTGAATAGTTTGGTAAAGAAAGAAATGATTCTCATTTAACAAAATAGTATATACCTAAAAATTGCTTGGGCTACACAGTCAGACCCTGTCTCAAAAACAAGAAAAAGAAAACATAAAGTAAACACTGATAGTTTGTCTTAAATGTTCTTATCCTAAAACAAGTATGTCAGGTAATTGTCTGTTACCTTGATTTTGTCATTTCACAATGCTTTAGTATATGAAAACATGTTGAGCACTATAAAAATATACAGCTTTGTCCATAATAACTAATGAAGCTAACAGTTTAAGACAAACTAATACACAAAATAATAAAAAGGACCCAATCTCTTTAAAGGTGATATAATCCCATGTATAAAGTAAATAATTCTAATTCCAGCATGGTATTAACAGTGTACTGTATTCTCATATAGAGAGCTAAAGTTTCTTGGAAACACCTCTGCCAAAAGGATGTGAAGTCAAAGAATTTAATGCCAAGCAGGGAAAAATAGAAGTGGAAGAAATAAAGTCCAGAAAGGACAAAGTTATACTCATTTCCATATTTTGAGAAATTTTGTTTTTGCAATAAAGGTATTGTTTCCATCTTATATGTTAAAACCCATAAGTCCAACCCAGGAGTAAATGCAATGTCATGGTCTTCACCTGCAGCAAGTCAGTAAAGCAACCACTCATTCAAAAAGAGTAGTTAATGGTTTGACAGACAAATCAGGGGAAAGGGTGCATGCCGGAAAGGAGTACAAAGATGCTTTATTATAAGCAATGGAAAAATCCAGGAAAAAATATGCTGGGCACAAAAGTCATGACCCAAATGTGGAACAAGTCAGAATGCAATACCATTCTGAAGCACGTGATAAAACATGGAGAGTTGGGCTGGAGAGTTGGCTCAGAGGTCAAGAGCACTGACTGCTCTTGCAAAGGACCCAGGTTCAATTCTCAGCACCCATATGGCAGCTACGAACCTTCCTTAACTCCAGTTCCAGGGGAATCTGAAGCCCTCTTCTGACCTCCGCGGCATTGCACGGTGGCATTGCACTGTACAGGTGCACTCACATACATGCAGACAATATACTCATACACATGAAAAAAATATAAATAATAAAATATTTTTTAAAACATGGGGTGTCTATCACACCAGGTGTAGCATCACCCTCTTTCTTTTGGAACTCATTGCTGATCTAAGCTGATTTAAGAAAAAAGAAATTTGGGACACTGTTTAAAGTTTATGAATTAAAGGACTGAAAATAATATGTTTATCCAAATTTGGAAGGATAAGAGCAAAATGTTATGGAAAATAAGTGAATCTATTCATAGATTCAATAAATATTTTCTAAAAAGCAATTAATCAGTGAAGTGATAGAGATACACTTTTCAGCATTATGGAAACAGCTTTCAGCATAAGTCGGAGCAGCTCTCTGCCCCACTCTGTTTCATGTGTTTCTGATGAAGATCTGGGCCATAGAACAGCTCTATCCTTATCTTCTTTCCCTTTGGAGAAAGCTATCCACAGAAGGCTTTCACTCTCCTTGTTCTTTTGTGTCTCATATTTTATAGGGCAGGCTCTGTTCCTGAGGGACCAGGTGGACAATCCAGTCTAACTCTAAGAAACAGTATAGGGAAGAACATTGGTCAAACAACATAAGCCATATTTCTCATATCTGTTCTCAGTTGCTTAAGAACTCATGCTAATATTGTAATACTTAATTGAGCTCCTTTTCACTCCTAATCACCGGTATTTTCAAAGAACTGCACTATTGTTTATGGTTGGTGACTTTTAATGTCTGGCTTTACATATGCTTTGTCAAATATGCTCCGCAGACATGCAAAGCTGCAGCAGTCTTTCCATGGGTGGTAATATTGAAATTATTTCTTAATATTGTCAGATAATGAAAGTAACTCATCATACTAAAGAACCACTATGTTTACCAAATGAGAAAAGACCTAAGTATAAAACACAAGACATTAAAGCTGTATAATATTACTCTTGTATTGGAAATAGCTAATTGTTTCATCTTACAAAATTTGTGTTGACATTTCTTGTTTCTGTCTGCTCAATAGGCTCAGAAAGGCTTTGGCATGGCCTTCCCCTGAGCACAGCCTGTTCGTGTAGCATACACTGGACCTACTGTAGTCTGACTAAACTTATCTTCTCTAGGCTGGTCCACCCTCAGTGTCTGAAAAATAATCAACACTAGTGTATATGAATATGGCTCCAGCAGCTTCTGCTCTGGGATGAGTTTTAGCTGTTCAACTGCAGAAGACCTTCTCTCCAGATTTAAGCACAATTTGTTCTGTAGCCCATGTGTGATGGTTAATATTGTTAGCTTGATTAGATAAGGTCTCAACTAAGAGACATGCCCCTGGGTGGGTTTGTGAAGGTAGTTCAGGGAAGGATTAACTAAGTTGGGAAGCCCCTCCCTCAGTGTGGGCAGCAGCTCCCTTATAAAGAGATCTGAGGGGAAAGCAAGACTGCTTTGTCGGCCTGCCTTCACCTCTTGCTGGTGACTGCATCAAGTCTGTTGCTGAGGATGCAGTATTTTGCTGATATCACCACTCGGCTTCTTCAGCCTTCCAACATGAACTGAAGACCAGCAGCTCTCCAGGAATCCTCCAGGCCTTCAGCACCAGAGTGGAATTGCTGAGACATCCAGCTTTGTAGACCAATCAGCTACTGGCTTCTCAGTCTCTCCAGCTTGCAGATGGCGGTTATTAGTCCCTATCATGCAAGCTAATCTAATAAATCGTTTTTCCTAATAAATATTCATTCTATTGGTTTTGTTCCTCTAGAGGACCCCGACTATTATACCATCTCATTGATGTCCTTCTTGTTGTAGGGTTAGAAGTGACAACTTCCAGTCCCTTCACATGTTGGATCTAAAGCCAGATGTGACTGCGCTATTTATTTTGTGTGTGCTGGTAATTTTTAAATGAAAATCTAGGAAAAGGGATTAAAGAAGTTTTGTCTGAAAATAATCCCAGTGCCTGAGTAGGACAGCAACATATTTCACGTTTACTACAATATACACAGTATCTTTAAAAAGAGGTGCACAGAGTTATGCGATGCTGCTTATAATGTGTCATAAAATATGAAAAATCTCCAAGTACTTTTATGCCACAATTATGCCAGTATGAATGGCATATACACTGGGAGACAAGTAAAAGCACACAAAGTTGATTCTGAGATGCTCTCTGTGGGCCTCTCCATCTCATTCAGCAGCTGTCAAAGCCAAGTAATGAGACTGTCTAATACCCCTCGAGTGTGCTTTCTTGAAAGGAAGAGAAAAGTCTTTAGAAAGGTAAGTCTTGAGTCCAAGCTCTTAATTAGTACATGAATGCTCCTTGTGGGTGTTCCCACCTTTCCTGCTCTCTCCTACAGTCTATGTTCATGTATTTCCTTTCAGCAGTACAAATAAGGCTATCAAACCTGGAACTGTAACTCAGTTTACTAATGGCAGTGACCCCAATAGTCTATGTTCCTGAATTTTTTATTCTTTAAGAGTTTCCTACCTGTGTACAATATATTTTTATTATAACCATCGTCTATTTCCCCCCACCAACTTTTCTCCATCCTTCCCCTCCAACATATCTCTTTCCCAACTTCATGTCTTCTTCCTCCTTTTATTTGTAATATGCCACTGAGTCCAGTCAGCACTGTCCATGCATGAGCTCATGGGTGTGGGGGCCATCCACTGAAGCATGGGAAATCTACCAGTGGCCATACTCCTAAAGAAAAATGGCTCTCCTTCCCCCAGCAGCCATCAACTGCAAATAGTTCCTCAGCCAGTGGTGGGATCTCCCGAGCCCCTCCCTTATTCAAGCTGGAATTTTTTTTAAATATTTTATTATTTTTATTTTATGTGTATGAGTGTGTTGCCTGCATGTATGTGAGTGCACCTGTGTCATGCAATGCCATGGAGGTCAGAAGAGGGCTTTGGATTCCCCTAGAACTGGAGTTAAGGCCCGTATTTAGCCAACATGTGGATGCTGGGAATCGAACCCGGGTCCTCTGCAAGAGCAGTCAGTGCTCTTAACTGCTGAGCCATCTTTCCAGCCCCTCAAGCTGGAATTTTTTAACTGTCTTCCATGTCAAGTCCTTCCTTTTCCTTCAGCTCAAATGAACCCGTATTTGATTCACTCCTCTATGACGGGGTCAGTGACTGGATTGCGGGAGAACTAAAAATGAAGAAACAACGTCAATTTGCAAATAGCTTAGGACAGGGGAGGAATTAGGCAAAAGGCTCCAAGACAGTTTGAATGATAGTTAAAGGAAGAGAGACCTGAAAGGGTTTGGGAGGGCAGCAGCATTTGCTGTAGTTTGGGCTAAGGCAGGATCAGGGAAGAAAAGTTATAGCAGGGTAGGTTTTCTTCCAGACAGAGCCCTTGGCAGAAGGAGTCAAGAAAGATTGTACCAGCTTGGAAAGTTAAAGTGATTATTCTTTTTATGGATCAAATTTAATCATGGAGATTATTATATATCAAAATCCCAAATAATTCATTTGAAGGTTTAATTTAAGCATTTTGCAATAAACTCTCTTCTGAGCTCCAAATTAAATATACTTCTCAACTCCATCCTGAAGTGAAAGCATACAAATTCAGTCTGAGGTGTATTCCAGGAACAACTGGAGAAATATTTAGGCTGAAGTTACAGACTGCTGGTCCCTGACCATTTACTGAAATAACACTCACAGTTCAAACAACGTGCTCCCCAATCATTTTAACAGACCTAAAAATGATCCTTGTTTAGGAAGTGGAGCCTAGACATCTCTCAGAATCTGAAAAAGCCAAACAGTGTCTTGGAGGGTGAAGATACTGGATAATGAGAGATGTGAAGTCTGGGGCGGAGAATATGCTGTCACATTGCCACACTTCAGTGGCTAATAAAAAATGGTGGTAGAAATCTTTTCTGGAAACACTTATGATATTGGTAACGACCTATACTGGGGAGATAAATCCAGAATGTAGCCTTCTTAGGTAAAAGAAATTCTTATTACCTCATTTGTCAACTAATAAGTGTGTCTTTGGAGGGTCCTTTAATATTATTGATATGGTGAGTGATAAAAGAAGGCCATTATTGCCTGAAAGATCAGAATAACTCCCCTTCATTAAAGCACATCCACTGGGGGGTTCTCAGCTTGCAAGAGCAGCAGAGTCGAAGCCCAGGAAGGTCTGCTCATGTCATAAAGAAGAAAAATTTTGTCCCTGGTACTTTCATTTAGTTTGGAATTATTAAATATTTGCTATCTCCTTTTATGTAGCTGTGATGTCACCTTCAAATGGTAATATAATCCACATCTACACCCTCTTTTATTTGACTTTTCCTTCCTCCCAAATTGTAAATTCACGCGTTTTTTATCTTCTGGGTACTGCTGCTTAGCAGAAAGTCTTTAATGTAGGTACTTGCTAATATTTACTAAGCAGAATGTCCAGTTTCATTCACCTAATCATGTTAGAGTTGACTTTGTCATACTCTTCCTTTTAATTTAGTCATTGAGGGTAGAGATTATGCCAGAGATCTATCCTTCTGCTTGAACCTACCACTAGACTACATTTCCCAGTTACCCATGCAGCTGTGCTCATATGATTAAATTCTAGCCAATAGTATGGGAGTGGAAGTAAACTCACAAAATGCATCACTTCCAGGCCTGGTTATAAAATGTTCTCATTAGAAATCCATGCTGTTGGATACGAACATACATAGGTCATCAGAGGCCAGCAGAGCCCCTGTCAGGAAGTCACAAGTTACTATGTAGAACAAAGTTCCCCACTCACCTGAAACAGCCTCAGACAATATAAGGATAGGAAAAATACACTTCCATTGTATGTACACATTCATTATTTTTGGTCTATTTCTCATAGGAAGAATATATGTTCAACAAATTTTTAAATATCTTTGTACCTTATACATAGAAAATTTAAGACTTCTGAGAGACAGAATCATATTTTAGAAAGGGGAACGGTCTCTCTTTTCTGTCATAAACAAGTGCTTTTACTAGAAAACTCTAAACATCAGAAGAGCTGAGATCTCACTCTCATTTACATGCTCTGTTGTTGCCTTGTTTTTTTAATTATTTTTTTATTTTATGTGCATGAGTGTACTGCCTGCATATATGTAAATGCACCCACATTCTGCAAAGCCCATGGAGGTCAGAAGAGGGGTTCAGATTCTCCTGGAAGTGGAGTTAAGGATGGTTGTCAGCCACCATTTGGGTGCTGGGAATTAAACCCAGGTCCTCTGCAAGAGCACTCAGTGTTCTTAGCCACTGAGCCATCTCTCTAGCCCATTTTGATTTTCTCGAGACAGGCTAGGCTTTTAGGCCCCAGCTAGGCTGGAACTTGCTATGTGGACCAGGATGGCCTTGATCTCTCAGCAATCCACCTTTCTCTGCCACCTGAGTGCTGGGATTAAAGGTATGGGCTACCATGCCCAGCTTTCATTTACCAGTTTTATGGCCAAGTAAGCTGAAGAAAGTGAATGGTGACTGATATGATGAATTTTCCCTTAAGAATTCTGGTGGCGGAAAGGGGAATGCATTAACCTTCCAGAAACAATGCTTGCTGTTAAAATTGGGATTGTTATATCTAACTAGGATGGTTCTCAAAGTGAATCAACAAACTTATTTTACTGCTCTATTTTCCTTACAGTTTTTCTCATAATCCTCTAAGTATCTACCTCAAAAGAATCTTACAGCCTCTGCCACTCCTTATCCAAAATACAATCGAATTCATTTTGATAAGAAATAGAGCTATAACTGGCACTAATGCCTGTAAGTACATTGCAGCCCTGTGTCAGCAAGGAATCTCGCAAGCTGCTTTCCCAACAGAGAAAAGTGGTGTTTTCAGGGAAGAAGGTTTTTTTTTTTCTCAGTTTGTGATTTCATAGTAAGTGGATTTGGTTTAGATAGAGTAGTTGGACCAGAAAATAAATGACTCCTGCTCATCCTGTAGGTGCCAACTATGTTCAAGCATGAAGGGTTGCTGGCCCACAGTGCCAACATACAGCACCTTCGTGGGGAGGCCAAGGCCCTCATGCTCCAGCAATACCAGACGGCACTCGGATGAGGCGGGCTGCTTCTGGCAGGTGGTGGCACAGGAGGAGGTAAGTGAAAGCAGCTCAGCATAAATAGTTCCAGTGAAATACAAGAATGATATTCTGGCATCCTCAACTCATTTCCTCTCATTCATGACGCACAATAAACACATATTCTGATGGGCAAATAGCTAAGCCACCCCAAAGAAATGAAGATTCATCTCCAAGCTCTAATGGAAACTCTCAATGATCTGGAAACCTTTTTCCCTCAAGTCAAGCAAAGTTTGAACAGACATGATTCTCTCCTCATTGACCTTGGAAATCTGTCCCAGGCTGTTGGCCATTCTGGTCATCTTTCCTAGACCAGCTGCTGTCTCCATATCAAGGGGGATTTGGAGCATTCCATGGGTCAGAAGAAGGTAATGTGTTCTGGGTCATTTCTAATCCATGGAAAGCCCAGGTGTACAAGACTGAGCCAGCCAACAAAAGAGAGTAGAGGAAGATACAAAGAATGTTTAACTAGGAAATACACACACACACACACACACACACACACACACACACACACATACACACACACACACACACAACCGATACAGACACAACCTACACACACACACACACACGATACTAACTCAACCACAAACAATTAAGAAATCACAAGTGGAATATCTCTTAGAATTGAGAAATTCATCTTTATTCTTAAGTTTAAAAGCCTTGTACATTTTGGAGACTGAAATGAAATTTGCAGAGGCTCCTATCACTTTTAAAATCTATCTTACTGAAGTTTGGTGAAGGGTGAAAGGAGTTTATTACAATAGGGCCTTTAATTTTGTAAAGGTTTAAAAAATTCTCACATGACATCTATGCAAATAGGGCTGGAGACGGCTTGGCTAGTAAAGGGCTTGCTGCAGAAGCATGAGGACCCAAGTTTAGAGTCCCAGCACTCACATAAAAAAGCTCGGTATAGCAAAGTACTCCTATAACTAAGGGGGTGAGGGGAGACAGGACAATTGCTGGCGCTTTCTGGCCAATGAGTCTGTCTGAATCAGTGAGCTCCAGGTTCAGTGGCAGACTGTGTCTCAAAATATAAGGTGAAGAGCAGAGAAAGGCTCCCAATGTCAACCTCTGGCCTCCACGTGCACATGTCACATGTGTACATGCACCCCCTACACAGGGACACAAACACACAAGGAAAGTTACAAAAATGAAATGTATAACATACCTTAATGAGTAAACTTTAAGTGAGCTTACAAAAGATTTCTCTTCCACTAACCATGTTTATAATTTCATCTCTGTTACCTCCTTCTTCAGAAATGTCCTGATATTTACAAGTAAAACTACTAATAGATTATGTAGCTATAAAGTTCCATTGAGAATGTGTAGAAAACTTAGAAGAAATAGGATTCTGTGAGTGACCAATCATTCATGGGCTATAGGTATTGGTGGAGAGGAGCTGTTTCATTTAGAACTCCAAGAACTTCTCAAGACTTCACAGTTTACATCTTGTTACATGATACAGGAATGTACTAACACTGAAAGCAATGCACAGAATGGAAAAGCTGTGCTTCTTAAAGTCCATGTATTCACTGAAAAAGTTATCAGCTCTGCTCAGATATCCGAGCTCTGAACTGCTAAGTGGCAGATACAGCAAGTATTTCAAGCCTCCTCTCATTTAATAGGTCAGAATTTCAAGTCTGATTAAATTTTGCACTCCCCTGTCGCCTGATTTCTGTTCAGCCTACACTAATTACTTTCAGGACCTTGCTAATTGGGATGACTAGCAAAGACAATTTATGTGGTTCATTTTTTTCCTAATGTTTTCAATATTTAACATTCAGTGTTTATGAAGTTACAGAAAATCAGATTATTATGCACAATAATGTCAACACAAAGTTTCCACATTTTAGCATTCCAAGGTTATCACGGAGCCTCCAATCTTTAAAAAGCCATTTGATATTATACAACTAAATTCTGTATGTAATTATGACTTAGTTATAGAAGTTTCGCTCTGTGGGGACTTCTGGTAAATTGCTCTTTCTTGGCACTCTTTTTGCCCATGAAATGAGAGAAGCTGAAATAATTCTTCTTTTAAAATGGGATGCCCCTGGAGGTGTCAAACTCTTAATAATGTGGGCATAGAGATCAGTGGGAGAACTAAAATATATCAATAAGGGCTTTTAGCCTAAGAAGTTTGGAAAACAATTCTGTAGAAGCCTACAAGTGAAATCAGATCTTTAAAAGTCCCACATGTGCAGGAGGATGCTGTACTACTCATTACTTCTAACTGAAAATGCCAAGGTTTCGTTACCTGAGATCCAGAGCCTAAAACTGTAAGATGTTTATGCTGTCCACTCTTTGTAAGGCCTCCTGGAAAAATTAATGAACTCTTAGGGCAATTGTTCTAGTTTTCTTCTGTTGCTGTGATAAAACACTAACCAAAACCAACTTGGGGAGGTGTTGGGTAAGTGTGTCCTCCAAGGAAACTAGAACTGAACCCCCAGAGATTCTGGTGTGGGGGACGGTGTCTAGAGACCGATGCTGAGAAATGCTGAGTGTGCTGGGGAAAAGGGGGAGTTGCCATTTTGGAATGGAGTATGCAGAGCGTGGGCTGGACATGCCCCGATGGCTTGGATCTCAAATATGGGAGAGAAAGAACCCAGGAGCATTCATGTCTTTGTAAGTGACCCTTTAAACTTGTTGGCAAGCCCAAATAAATATTCTTATTCCCCAAACTGTAACTTAAGAGGAACATTGTGATGGTTTAGTTAGAACTGCACTCTCTGGGATCCCAGAGGAATAACTGGCACCACAGGAGGAAAGGGTTTATTTCATCTTACACTGCCAAAGCATAACCCATCCTTGAGGGAAGTCAGGCAGGAATTCAAGGCAGAAGCTGAGGCAGAAACTGAAGCAGCAGCCATGGAGGAACACTGCTTACTGGTGTGTTTCCCCTGACTTGCTCAGTTACCTCTCATACAGACCAGGCCCACTTGCCTTGGGATGGCACTGCCCACAGTGGCCAGGACTCTCCCACATCAATTAACAATTAAGAAAATGCCTCACAGACATGGCTAATCCAATGGACTCAATTCCTCAATTGAGGCTTCCTTGTCCCAGGTATATCTAATTTGTGTCAAGTTGACAGCAGCTAATCGGCATAGCAGTAAACAGGAAAACACATTCAAATGTACATTGAACATTGACTTAGCAAAACCATGTGACTTTTGGGGCTTCACTATAAGTCCAGTAATTTACACTTGGGGTCCATTGAAAGTTAGCAGCTTTGTAAAGCAGGTGTTCTTTCTCCTCTTACAAACGAAGAATTGAGATATTGATATCAAACTTGCCCCAAGTCTTGAGTGGTAGAGCCAGGATTCAAGCTGAGGTAGAAGAGATGCCTGCTTGTCTCTATTCTCTTAACCTAATTGTTGGTTTCCAACTTCAGTTCCCAGCCATAGCTTGCAAGTGTTTTCTGATAGATTCTCCTGTCTCTGTTGCCCATTTTGTTGGTTGTAAAGGTTGGCCCAGACATGCCTGGGAATTCACTCTGCTCTCGACCAATGCCTGATGGAAAATGCTACATGAAAACTGTAGCTCTCTCACCCAGCACCCACATGGCAGCTAACAACTGTCCTTTACTCCTGTTCCAGGGGATCCAATGCTGTCTTCTGGCCTCCGTGTGCACTGAATGACATGGGCGCACTTACATACACACAGGCATAACACATACACATAAAATTAAAATAAATGTTTTTAGAAGATGATTTTTTGCACCAATTATCTTAGCTTTAATAATCAATAATGAGGGTGATTGCTGGATAGGCATCCTCACAGAAGTACTATGTTTAAGGCTGTCATGATTTTTATCCAAGATTGTGGTGTGGGCAGTCTTTTATGGTAGTTCTTGTTATCAAGCGAATTTATATAAAGAACATACCCCATGGCCTCTTAGTGACTCTATTTTGATTCTGAAAACTTTGATATATATATATATATATAATGTCATTATTTTCCCATAATGATACTTGACAACAAACCTTTCATTGACGGCCTTTCCTGGCCCAGTTCAAACCCCATTTTCCCTACCAAGGTTTTCTGGGATCTGGATCACCTTCTTTGTCTTAAGGTCTACTTCAGAGTTAACCCAAACTGAAACAAAATCTGATTCTAACTCTTATGACAACTTCCACACTGGGAATATAATGACCCAGAACAATGAAATGCACAGGATACGGTATCATGTTCAGGCTTTCCCATCAGAGAGCAAGCTGCTCAAAAGCAAAAGCTATCTCTTCTTGCCCTTAACCACATATGGTCTTCTCACCATGATGCTGCACACTTTGTCAGAGAGTCATCACACTAAAGGTTAGAAGATTACTCTTTCTTGTGCTCCGAGTAGTTAGGCTTGTTGGAGTTGACTATAAAGTAGAAGCCATGATTAATCAAATTTATATAATATAGTTTATCTCTTAAGTATACCCAAAAGTCAATGTGTTACAGTCTAAATCTTTGGTGGGTGCTACAGGGAGGTGGTGATACCAGGGACCAAGTGAGAGATTTTAGGTCATTGAGAGGTATGACTCAAATGAAACTTTGAGACCCCAGTCTCTTCCTTTTTCTCTCATTTTCTCCCTGGCCACAAGGTGAGATGGCAGGCTTTGCCATGTAGACCCCACCATTGCTGTTTGGCACCTCTGTCAAAGAATCAAACAATGAACACATACCTAATCCTGGATCAGAACCTCCAAAACTATGAGCTAAAATAAACCTTTTCTCTTCATAAGTTGCCTTAGATATTAATCTCATGAAAGAAAAATGACTCACACAAAGCATGGTTTGAGGACAGGAGAAAGTGATTGGATGGCAGTAGCCTCAGGAAAAAGGTACTGAGAATGCTTAGACTGGAGAAGCACCATGGTGCCCTACCCTTCACAATGGTGAGTCACAAGGCTCATGCTTTCATATTTTCATGTTCCTTAGTAGTCACAGCCTCCCAGTGATCAGGACTTGTGTCAGAATTAAACTGGCAGAAAGCATAGTGAACCTATTCTCTTTTTATAATATTTTATTATTTTTATTTTATGTGTATGAGTAAATTGCCTGCATGTATGTATATGCACCCATATTGTGCAATGCCCTCAGAAATCAGAAGAAGGCATCAGATCACTTGGAACTGGGGTTAAGGATAGTCGTTAGCCACCATGTGGGTGCAGGGAATCGAACCCTGGTCCTCTGCAAGCACAGCCAGTGTTTTTAACCACTGAGCCATCTCTCCCGAGTTTAGTCTCTTAAAGAGTTTAGAATAGCTGCTTACATACATTCTCTTCTTTCTCTTCCTACAACAAAGTATGTTCTTCAGTAAAATATTGATAGTTACAGGGCCATCAAGATGGCTTAGTACGTAAAGCACTTGCTGTGCAAGCCTGATGACCTTAATTCAATCCCTAAACCCACATAAAGATAGGAGGAGCAAACTGACTATTCAGAGTTGTCTTCTGACCTACATATATGTACCATGGCATGAGGAAGCCCCCTTACATACATCATACACATGCATAATAATAATAATAAATATTTTTTAAATTGGAAGAGTAATGGGAACATTGGATAATGAAGAATTTGTCCCTGAGAGTTCCCTCTACAGCCCTATAATTTCACATACTGACAGGAGTGTCACGGTTATTCTGATAGTTTAAGTGACAGGACGGGTGCTAGACATCAGAAGGACCAGTCTTGTAGTTGATGGGTTAGAGCCTTGATTCAGATGACATCATCTCAGGAAGATGATGGGAAATGGATGTTGAGTTTAATCCCAATGCCATGATTCAATCAGGTTTACATAATAAAACCTCCAATAAAATTCTTGACACTGAAATTCAGGTGATGTTCTTAGTTGACAACTCTTGATATGTTTGGAAGGTGTTACAGACTCTGTTCTCCCAAAATTCAGACACTGAAATATAATTCCTACTGTGATGGCATTTGGAGCCAGAGCCTTTAGAAACAATTACTTTATGAAAATGAGCCCCCATAAAAGGGGTTAGTGCTCTTATAAGAAGCGGACAGAGAGTGAGCTGGCTGGCTGTCTTTCCACCTAGTGAAGGCACATAGAAAAAACAGTCGATTCTGTCAGGAAGAGCACCCTCCCCAAAACCTGACCCTGCTGACACTAGGATCTCAGATTTTCAATCTCTAGAACTGTGAGGAAGAGAAAATGTTGTTTGGATCACTCAGTTATTTTATTTAATATAGCAGCCCAAGTCACCTCAAAGGATATACAGTCCTCATTGAAGGACAGTCTAAGGATATCAAAGATTCTTGGGATATTTCCATACTTAGCCTTACCAGTTCTTCATTTGATTGGCCCAGTTTTTTATACTTCATAATAAAATACAATTCTAAATTCTTGATTTTTGTGAGCTACTCTACAGAGTTGTCAAACCTAAAGGATGGTAGGTATATTTCACTTATAATCAAATGTTCTAAATCGTAAGTAACCTGGCATAATATTGTGAGATGCATATCTAGTTTCTGCTCCTGCTCCTTTCTGAGACAGGGTTCCTAAACCCCTGCAGATAGCATACTAAGACAATCTCTTATTCCAATTATCTTTTGTTCTACTAGTTGGTCTTTGACCCTGGTTCTTGGCACTGAACTCCTAAGACATTGTGATTTCCAGAGCAATAAGAGCTCCTGAAGCCCTTGGAGTTTTCCAAGTATATAAGCATCCTTTGTCTTCATGCAGTTACTCTTAGTAGGTTCCTGAATTGCTTCTGGATGGAGTCATTTGCCAAGGAAACCAACTGTGTGGTTAGAGGGTTAATATTTTCATGGCCCCTCTCTTTTTTCCTCTAAGGATGGGAGCTAAAGTTTAAATTGATCGCCAATGGCCAGTGGTACAATTATTAATGCCTGTATGATGAAATCTCCAAAGAAATCGAAGAGATGGGATTCACAGAACGTCTAGATTGATGAACACAAGCTAGTGACATACCCAGAGATACCTCTCTCCTCATATTCCTAATATCTTTCACCCCTTTCATCTGGCTGTTCATCAGTTTCATCATACTAAGCAAAGTCACTCAGTGTATTTCGACGAGTTCAGTGTGCCACCCTAGCAAAGTAATAAAATGCAAGGAAGAGATTGTGGTGTTAAAGGGATCTCCCTCTGAACTTCCTTGACTCCCTGGTACCTGCAATTTCCATCGAAAGAATTCAGACAAGACACAGTGTATAATATAGAAGACAGAGTTTATTACACAGCAAAGTGGTATCCTCGAGGATGAAAATGGGAAATGGCCAGAGGGGTGATTGTGAAGGAGAACACTCACAGGATAAGGATGGACAACAGCCAGAGACCATTGTGCCAACCTACATTTTTAAGTCTTAAAGTCCCTGGAACAGAGAACTTTCCCGAGGGGTAGTATCCTGCCCAGGTGATTCATAGGCTGGTTTATATTAACTCTAAGAGATGGGACAATGGTGTGTCTTTATTCTTTATCAGAAAGTCTCTAGCTAGATAATAATCTTAAGATCATCTGGGCAGTTTATTATGTCATGTCTCCACTCAATGCCAGAGACACAACTCAGATTCTACTATTTTTGACCAATAATCAAAGTTCTATAGTTTTAGTTTCTGATTTAATAATATGTTGAATATAGAAAGGGCTCCATCCTGCTCCATCTGACTAGCTACCCAATAGTGGGAACTCCAGGTTGTAGTGGGTTGGTCATAATACAAGTCCTGATCTGGGATTTACAATTAACAGTGGCAATTGGGGGCACTCCATGGGACTGATCTTTCAAGTTTACATCTCATAAGCAAGACTATAAACTTTTGTTTAGAGTAAAAAGACTCAATTTCCCATGTCACCTAGGGTTTATGTCATGAGTTGTGATTCCCAGGAATCACCTTATGGAATATTTAAGTTCCTTAGCAACCCTTTAAGATGTAACTTTAGGGGCTACTAAAACCCTGTATATATAACTGTTCTGAAGACACTGTTAGGGTTTGGACCCACAGCAACTCCCTCCCCCAATGCAGCAGGGCCCCATGGGTCTGTAAGCCCCTGAGAATGCAGGAACAGAGATGATGAACACCCTGGTCTTTGAAGTCAAGAGAAGCAGACTTTTCTGCACCTTTTGGCCGGAGGCAGCTTGCTTTCCGTTTGATGATCTTGGAAGACAAGATAAACAGACTCCACCTTTTGACCAGAGACCCAAGGAGTTGCTTCAGCACAGCAGGCTTTCCCTTTGATGATCTTTTTTTTTCCTTTTTTCATTTTTATTTTATGTGTATGTGTGTATTGCCTGCATGTAGGTAAGTGCACCTGTGTCCTGCAATGCCCACGCAGGTGAGAAGAGGCTGTCAGATCCCCTGGGACTGGAGTTATGGACAGTTGTTAGCTGCCATGTCAGTGCTGGGATTTGAACTGGGTCTTCTGCAAAAACAACCAGTGTTCTTAACTGCTGAGCCATCTCTCCAGCCCCTCCTTTGATGATCTTAAAAGGTAAACAGATCCTGACAGATGGAAGGGGCAGTTTTTAACAGAATTGTTCTGATAAACCCTGGGTCGTGTGTGTCTGTGTGTCCTGCCTTTTTAAAATATGTTCCCGCCTTCTGCAGGCCCCTATAAAGACCCCATCCCACAACCCGTGGGCTGACATTTTCCCTACCCGGAAGGGAATCTGTCCTGTGCAAATTTTCCTTTGCTAATAAACTCTGTCCCGCTGGCGTTTTTAATCTGTGTCCTGGTGCTTTCTCCTGATTGACCTGGTTCGTCTATCTGCTTCATCTATCAGATTCTAAAGCAAAATTCTGTCTTAACCTCCCCCTTCCCTCAGCACCTCTCTGTTAACAACCCCTGTGCTTAGATCTTTGTCAGACTTTCTAATGAACTCCTAGTCTGTTTCACAATGGTTTATATTGAAACTCTTTTTATGCAGGGAGATTAAGAACCATTTCTCAACCTGAGTAGAAGTCTCTGGAATGATCTCCTCAGGCTTTTTCAGGCAACTACATAGAGCTGTCTTTAACCTACACTGTACTGCTACTGACACTCTCATCTTGATTTCTAACATTTTTGAGTTGTGCAGGAAGATGCCAGATCTACTGGTTTCCATCTATTGGTGTCCATAGCGGGTCTATCTATCTATCATTAGACACATATATGTTGGCAACCTAAAATCATCTGTTCTTCTATAGATAAGGAAATTGCACTGGTTAATGGTACTGGGATTATAAAAACTGCTATTGATTCCTTGAGTAAGTCTGAACTTCTTCAATGTTTGCCAACTCTCTGGTGAGTCTTCCCCTAGCTCCTTCTTCAACCCCCTCCTAGTTCCATAAATCTGCATACGAAAGGACCAGACAGCTGTAGCTCTCCACAGCTTTGGTTTTCATCACTGCCTGTGTCATCCTGCCTGCTGAAGCGGCTTTTTAAAGGGGCCAAGCCTCCTTTAAACAATTCTAAATATTTTTGAAGATACAAACCAGAATATAACAAGCTTACAAATAGATAAAACAGTAGAGTTTTTCCACAGGTGGTTAAACTAATGAGAAGACTTCTCTGTGGGAGAGATTCTGTGATGTAGGCTATTGGAGAAGGGACCATCACAGCATGGGAAAAGCTAGGATTAGGTATAGGGCAATATGTGAATCACTGAGAAGAAAAGGTCATCTTGAAAGCCTGTAGAGGGAAGAGAAAGAAACCACCTTCAGAGAGGATATCCTGTGTGTGCACACCCTACCAGGTGTGCTATCTACATCTACTTCAATGTCCCCACAAACCAAAACATGAGCCATATAGCTGTTAGAAGGAATGGCGCTTGATCTATAGAAACATCAATGCTAGAACATCAAAGATAACTTATGATCTGCTAAACAAACCACAGATAAAGAAACATTCCCATACTCACATCCTACCAATTCATGCTATGGCTCCAGGCATATTTTAAAAATCCTAAGAGGGGCCAGGCATGGTGGTGCACGCCTGTAGTCCCAGCACTTGGGAGGCAGAGGCAGGTGGATCTCTATGAGTTCAAGGCCAGCCTGGTCTACATAGTGAATTCCAGGACAGCTCGGGCTACAGGGAGAACCTGTCTCAAAAAGACGAAAAAAAAAAAAATCATTTTATATGTCTTATTTTGATATATCACAGTGAAAGATTTATCGTCCTCTTTTTTTTTTTTTTTTTTTTTTTTTTTTAAAAAAAAAAAAAAAAAAAAAAAAAATCCTAAGACAAAGAATTAAAACTATAGCTCAGTGACAGAGTGTTTGATTAGTGTTGATACAGGGGGAACGGGGTCCCCTTTCAGGGTTCGTAGTCTCATTCATAAAATAAGTTAGGAAAATTTTATTAGAACATAAAGAAAAGTCCTCAAAGCAGGGAAGCTTTAAAACTCAGCAGCTACCCAAAGGGGGAAAATAGAGGGGAGAAGAAAAAGCCATAAAGCCTGCCTATCTAGGGTTTCCCTAGAGGTCAGGAGAACTAGCAGCCACAAGGCTGGGAGGGGAAGGCAACTTTAGGCAAATAGTAAAGAAACCTGAAACGTTGTGGTAGCCCAAAGCATTAGGGAAAGCATAGTTAGAAAAGAGATATAAAGAAGAAAAGGAGAGGTTCCACTTTTCAGAAAAGCAGCAGGCTTGCAGAGAACACTGCACTAAGAGATCGGGATCCTAGGCAGGAAACATTCACCATGTCACTAATGCACTAGTATTCCGCCTGTCTCTTTAGCATGATTTAAGGTGAAACCTGCCTTCCTAGAAATGGTCCCATGATCAGGTGATTGAGCTGGTAAAACTGGAAAGTTAAGCTTCCATCCATGCCAGAGATTTTTATTCTCTTGGCCAATTTTCTCTTAGGAGCTTTTTGTTACTGTAACAGCAAGCACAAAGGCCCTGGTTTTGCTTCCCAGTAAACACACAAACACACACACACACACACACACACACACACACTAAAGTAGAAAATATCCCCATAAGATTAACTGGTCAAGACTATAAACTTTCTAGTCTGTCTGTTGGAAGACTCACCTTTCACTGCTCAATCATCTGGTCATAGGGCCACTCGTAGGAAGGCAGGTTCTTCTTAAGTCATGCTGAATAGATGGGCTGAATACCTGCAGTAATGAATGGTGAACTTTTCCTGCCTGGAATCCTGCCTCCCAGTGCAGTGCTTCAGGACCCAGCCACACACATGTAGGTCTGTCTTTTCTTTGTCATATCACTTTCTAAACTTGCTTTCTTTAACGTTTTTGGACTGCCCTAGCATCTTGTATTTCTTTACTTTTTCTCTAAAGCTTCCTTCTCCCCACCATGAGGCTGCCAGTTTGCCACATGTCTGACCTGCATGCAGGCTCTAAACCTGCACAGCCTCGTGGCTTTTTGCCTTCTCTCCTCCATTCTCCTCCTTAAGGCAGCTGCTGAGATGACCAGCTTGCTTGTCCTGAGAATTTTTCTTTAAAATTCTAATAAAATTGTCCCAAAGCTTCCGTTTCTGTCCATTCTTAAATTCTTTTATGAATGAGCCTAAGAGCCATCTAGGATGGTCTTTCCCCCCCTCTCTCTCTCTCTCTCTCTCTCTCTCTCTCTCTCTCTCTCACACACACACACACACACACACACACACATACACACACACAAAGAAAGAAAGGAAAAAATAACCATGAGAAAAGATATGCCAAATATAGCAGTATGTTAATATGTCTGTATTTCAAAACTTAAAACTCTTAATCCAAAAACAAGTGCTGTCTTAGGCAAGACTTTGAAGACTCTTCCATACAGCTTTTCTACCTCTGATCCCCCTAACTATTTTAAGTAAAATGACATTTTCCTTGTCAATGGTGAATTCAAAACATTTCCAAACTTTCTACTCTAAATTTTTGAGTAGTAGCTGCTGTGTCTGATCTTTTACTGATGTGTATTTCATGCGTCTGTCCTTTGGCTTCATCTTATTATTCTCATGGACCTGTCTCTCAATAAAGTAGTTTACTGACTGAAGAAATGTTTCCCATGTGTCAAAAAAAAAAATGTGTATATGTTATCGGGGGATGTTGTGTTGGATAGCTTCACTTGTCAACTTGACACACCTGGGAAGAGGGAACCTCAATTGGGGAATTTCCTCTATTAGATTGACCTGTGGCCATGTCTGTAAGGAATCTTCTTCATTGCTGAGTACCGTGGAAGGGCCTAAGCCACAGTGGGTGGTGGCTCCCCTCCCCATGGCGGGAAGGGCCGGGGTCCTGGGTTGTATAAAAAAAGCAGGCTGGGCAGGAGCCTGAAAAGCAAGCCAGTAAAAGCAGCATCCACAGCTCCTGCCTCCAGGTTCCTACCCTGACCTGCCCTGATTTCCCTCAAGGATGAGCTGTCAGTGGAATATGTAAGCCAAATAAACCCTCTTCTCCCCAAGTTGCTCTTGGTCATGGTGTTTATCAAAGCAACAGAAAAGTAACTAGGACAGATGTAGAGCTTTATTAAAAGCACTTCCAAGAGTGATTAGTTAGACTTAGTATGGTTGGACGGCAGGTCATCAGTTACTATTTGTCTCATTTCAATGGCAACAGATACTCATCTCTAGATTCTGAAGGGTGATGGGCAGCATGCTTCCTCCTATGGTTTTACCAGCAGACATCCCATGGAACACGACCCAGGAGACAATAGGAAAAAAAAAAAATCTAATCTTTGGAATCTAGTGGGCTAAAGTTTTTGTCTTACCTCCTGTACTTTAAAGCTATGAAACCTCAGATGAAGTGATAGACAGGCCTCAGATCTCTTTATCTGTTATTAAAAAGGAGAAACGAAGGTGAAGAATACTATCATTTAGATCTGGAACGTCTCCATGTGTTGAAGGCTTAGTCCCCAGACTGGTGCAAATAGGAGGTGGTAAGATCTTTAGAAGTTGGGGCTTTAGAAAGGTCTTGAGGTAATTATAGGATACCCTTGAAAAGGACAAAAGGATCTCAGCCTCTTCCTCTTTCTCCTTTGCTTTCTGGCCATGAGAGAAGCAGTTTGCTCCATCATGAACTCATAGTCCTTGCCAGCCAACATCCCCACCTACCAGAGGGTTCACCTGATCATGGACAGAAACCACCATGAGCCAAAATTCACACTCCTCCCCCAAGACAGGGACTCATATATCCCAGGCAGGCCTGGAACTCACTGTGTAGTCAAGGCTACCCTTGAACTCCTGATCCTCCTGCCTTAGCCTCCTGGAATTACAGATGTGTACCACCATCTGGCTAACCTTTCTGTTTATATAGTTAATTATCTCAAGTACTTGTTTTAATGATAGGAAACTAACACAAAGAAAAAGGAAAGAATGAGTCATGAAAAGAAGGGAAAGAAGTAACAGAAATATCTTTTAAGACTATAGGGCTATAGTGAAAGTCAGTAATTATGCAATACAATATATATGCATCTATATAATGCAAAATATATACTGTTTTTTATTTAAAATACTACTTTATATACTGTGAAAATCCTCTACATGTTGGAAAATAAAATTCAAAAAACAAACTCTATCTGCTACAAGACAAAATGTGCCACTTTGAAATGACCTAAAGAGTTGCACCCAGCATCACTGTAGTGGGCGCTTGAGTCAGAGTAGGTCTGTGTCTTTGGTACTCAACCCAATGACCCTTGCCAAGAATGTGTTTTCTTTGCTTAGCACCTTTTCCTAATCTCCTGATGGTATAAGTTTGACTTTCCCCTGTAGTCTGAACTCCAAGGCATGTGAGAAGGCTAGTCATCAAACTGTAGGATAGGTAAAATCCTGCCTACAACAGCCCCTGAACTGAAATAGAACAAGGTGGGTGTGTATTGCGTGTCTTGCAGGACACTGAAGCTGTTAGTTATGGTTTGGTGTTCAGTAAAGAAAACGAGAATCAGGACATGGAGGCTTGCAATAAAGAGGAACTAATGGAAGTAATTAGAAGTGAACACCTGTCAGTGAGAAATTGTATCTTCACACCAGCCACAGCCAGCCACGGCTCCCAGTTGTTATTCACAACAATGGAGTGTCTCTGGACTGTGGATGCTAGTGATGATGCCAGTAATAAAACTGGAAAATGAGCTTTCACATTGTCTAATAAAATTCTATGATTCTGTCAATCTGTGTTGACACAGAGCTACACAGGAGTAGATGATAAAATGTTGTAGCAAGAAGCTAAATGTTTTCTTGGATCTATATGTTTGTCTTTTATTTTTATAGTTCTAGATGCAAATTATGGATGTCTCTTAAGTGATTGTGAAGACAGTGGTCAACTCTGGATCCCAAGCAGTCTAATAGCCAAACTACTCAAAATATTGCAAGTCAAACAAGGCTACAAAAAGGCCAAAAAAAATGAAAGCCCTAAGCACGCATATCTGAACTCAGAATCTTACAGAATCAGAGTTACCTAAGCATAGTTTTTCATGTTCATAATAAGCAAATAAGCAAAACATATCATCATATGAGTTCCATATCAGGTAGCTTTTTGTCTATTCTAAAGATGTAATCTTATAAAAGAATAAGAATTCCTACACTAATAAATTGGTCTTAGAAAATGATTTTTTTTGTCTCTTTTGAGACAGGGCTCCCTATAGCCCCAGCTGTTCTGGAACTCACTATGTAGACCAGGCTGGCCTTGAACTCACAGAGACCTGCCTGCCTCTGTCTCCTGAGTGCTGGGATTAAAGGCATGTGCCACCATGTCCAGCTGAAAATTATTTTTTTAAGTGTAGCTTAATTCACAAATAACTCTGGAAAGTGTAACATGGAAAAGGGAGATGGAGAATGAGTTTGAGAACTCACAAAGGCAGACATGGGCTTATTGCAAGCAGATCTCGTGATTATTTAACCTTATATGCCCAGCAAAAAGCACAGCTGAACACACTGTGAAAGGAAAGAAAGAAAGGAAAGTTGGTCACATTCACATATAAGCTCTATATTGTTTTCTCAAAAAGATTAGCTTGCTATTTTATAGCTATTGGTTGCAATAGGGTAGGTATATTAGTCAGGGTTCTCTAAAGGAACAGAACTGATAAAATGACTACATGGGGATTTTTTAGATTGGCTTACAGGATAGAGTTCAAGTAGTCCAACAATGGGATGGCTGTGCCACACTGGAGAGGCTGTGTCAAAACAGATTGACAGAATCATAGAATTTGATTAGACAATGTGAAAGCTCACAGTTTAGGTAGTTACTCAGTCCATGAGGCTGTATGTCTCTCTCAGCAGTCCCACTCCAGCACTGAAGGCCTGAAGGATTCCTGGAGGTCTGCTGGTCTTTAGTCTACATTGGAATCCAAAGAAGTTGGTTCTACTATCAACAAAGGAATGCCAGAGTAACAAGATGAACTCACCAATAAGAGAAAAGGCAAGCGGGCAAGAAGTTGGAACCTTCCTTCTGTCATGGCCTTTTATATGGGCTGCCATCAGAAGGTAACGCTCACATTTAAGGCTTCAAATAATCTGATCCTAAAAGTCTCTCTCATTTCAGTTAATTAAAGATTGGCCATCACAGTAGACATTTAATAGATGTTTCATAAATATTTATTGAATAAACAAATAGAACTCAGCATTCAATTTCCTTCTTGACTACATAAACTTTTCATCTAAGTTATTTCTTTAAATAGACTAAAAGTATAATCAGCAGTTCTCATAAATATTTTCCCATTGAAAAATCCATAAATACAAGCACATAAATTTAGTAAGGAAGCCTAATCTTTCCTATATTAAAAGTTATATATTTCTAACAATCACCCAGAAATATCTATAGATTGGCCAGTTTTATAACAAGACCCTTGAGAAAACTTTATTTATAAAGAGAAAACAGTTTCTTTGGCTCACAGTTTAGGAGGTTCAAGGTCAAGATCGGGCAGCTTTGTTGATTTGGTCATAGAGGGCAGCAAATCACAACAGAGTGTGTATAGGTCAGTCATGTCTTGAATAGAAATATAGCAAGAGAAGAAGACAGGTAAGGTCCCCAAATCTCTTTTGAGGGCACATACCCAATGATCTAAGGACCTCTAACTCTGACCCACCTCCCAAATGTTTTGGCTCCTCCCAGTTAGTTCCACTCTGGGCCTTTGGGGGGTACAGTCAACACCCAAATCATAGCAACCAGCTTGCTAAGTACGTACAAAATTCTCCATGATAGTAACTAAGGGTTAATTATGCTTGCTTCCTGCCTGTCTCCTAAAACATTATTGAATTTCAAGCTAGTAGCATATTTTGGATTGTTAGAAATAGATTAACATAATAATTATTTTAGAAATAAAAAGTGAGAGAAAAATCACACTTCAGAACATGATGGCATCTGAGAATCAGATTTCACAGGGACTTAAATCTCATTAGCACCAGTTTTCAATGCATTCCAGCCAATGGAACCATAGTTAACAAATAAATATAAATCAAGTGTGGAAGGCAGGATGACTTCCAATCTCATATTCTCCTTTTTGCCAAAATATATTCAAAAATCAAAGTATAAATTTATGGGGTCATTAAGTCTTTTTGAATTATACAGACCTCAAGTCTGTGAGTGAATTAAATATGCTGTAGGATACAAGGATAGATTGTGTAGGGTTTGTATTGAAGGTTATTTAAAAACATTTGATGATTAAGATAACAAAAACATATGATAAATTATCTTAAATAAAAATAAATATGACTATATTTTACCAAGATAAGAATGTATACAAGGTAATAATTTGCATTATGGTTAGGACTCACAAAAGTGAAAATCTGGGCCATTTACACACAGACTCTCATTAAGGGAGGTTACATGATGTGACGAAAGGTTCTTGGAAAGAAGTAACTGGCAGAGGTTCCCAGCTGAATTATAAGAGACAATGAGTTGCCACCAAATCAAGAAGGAAAGGTAAATCTTTTGGCTTTCATCAGAGGACTCAGACAAATCTTGCCATTCTCTTGGGGGCCTCTCATTGTGGATTCCTTTCCAATCTCTCTAGTCTGGTAGATAAACACTAAGTTCTTGAGAAAGAGAGGATACTGTTGGCCCTGCCCTCTGTATCTCACATCTGAGGATTCAACCAACTATGGATTTAAAAAGTTACATCTATATAAATATGTGCAGACATTATTCTTCCTGAAGAATGCAGAATTATGGGGACTGGAGAGATGGCTCAGTGATTAAGAGCACTGGCTGCTCTTGGAGAGGAACCAGGTTCAGTTCCCAGCACCCAAATGGCAGCTAACAATCATCTATAACTCCATTTCCATGGGATCCAACACCCACTTCTGGCCTCAGTGGGCATTGTACACATGGGTGCACTTATACACATGCAAGCAAAACAGTCATACAACTACAAATTTTAAAAAATTTATTTAAATAAAATGCACCATGACAACTAAAGAGCATTTGTACTGTGTAAAAGATGAGAAATGAGCTAAAGATGATGTAAAGTAAACAGAAGAATACTGCAGGTTACACACAAATTCTTTACCATCTTATATAAGGTGTTTGAGCATGCACCAGTCTGGTAACCACAGGGAGGTGTGGAACCAATCTCTCACAGATCCAGAACTGTTGGCTTAGAAGGCAGTCACCACAGAGCTGCTTACAGAAGGTAGATCAGAGTTGTCACAAATGTTCAAGCCAGGTTGGAAGGTTCAGCTGTGGTTGGCAGGGTCAGACCCAGACCCAAACTTTGGTGCCAACCCAGCAGGAACTGCTTGTCTCTACTCTGAAGATCAAGTAGCTCTTTACTTCTATCCAAAGAGATCCCCAAATTCTGGATGTGCTTCTCATGGTATGTATCCATGAGCAGGACGGTGCCCCCTCATCCTGCTCATCTCAAGGCTGTGTGTTCTTCTCTGTATTTACATTGATTTCCAAGAGGGCTTTCAAACCTCCATCATCACACAAAAGAATAAAGTTCATATAACTTTGTCTTCTTTGGCACTTCAAAAAGCTGTTGCTTGAATACAGACTGTATCTGTCTATAATATAGCTCTGATCAGGACACAGCTTTAGCTAAAATTGTGTTTGACATTCCTTTTGGAGTCACATGGCTTCCTACACTCAGGCTCTGCACAGGCCACGTCTTCTGGAATGCCTTTCTCAAGCTCACGACAGCCAAGATAGTCTTTCCTCTTGAGGTTGCCATCTCAGCAAAACCTTCTCTACCTCTGATGGAACAGCACTCTGTGTGTGTCTGTACCATTAAAATTCAATCATCTGCTTTTGTATTTGCATTGCAGTTCTGTTCCCAAATTTCTATACCCTTGGGCAAGTTACTTTACTTCTCTTGGTCCTAGTTTTCTGATCTGTTAAATAAGGAGATGGAACAATCATCGATAGACATTTAAGTCCTCTCATCCACTTAAAACTTTGGGTGTGCAGTGGTGATCAAAACTAGAGGGATTTATTTTGTTGGGTTTTTTATTTGCTCGTGTTGAGTTTTGACTCATGATTTCATTTAGCCCAGGCTGGCTTTGAACTCACTATGTAGCCCAGGATAAACTTGAACTCCTGCTCCTCCTGCTTCTACCACCCAAGTACTGGAATTACAGGCATCCATCACTGCACCCACCTAAAACTAGTTTTACCTTTAAGGGAGAGGAAGACAGACAAGAAGCTTATGAACAAACACTAATTTCAGATAGTACTGGGGAATGCCATGACAAAATGAAATAGGACAGGCTGTAAACAGTTGTGAGGCAGTGGAGGATGAGGCCCCCTCAGAGGGATACATGAGTCTCAACTCATAGAAATGACCCTGAAGACCATCTTAGTGAAATTAAATGTGATTACATGTATTTGCCTATAAAAATAGTGAAGAAAAGTGCTAAGAAACAAATACTAGGAAATGTCAATATGCAGATCCAGAAGAAAACACCCACAAGAGGTACAGGGGAAAGGAAGGAAGGAAGGAAGGAAGGAAGGAAGGAAGGAAGGAAGGAAGGAAGGAGGGAAGGAAGGGGCAGATTCAAGACAGTGCTGTGACTATGTGTGTTAGTACACACACCTAAAATCCAAGCACTTGGGAAGCTGAGGCAGGAAAGCCAAAAATTTGAGGCCAGCCTGGGCTACCTTTAAAAAAAAGGCATTTGTTGGGGGCTGGAGAGATGGCTCAGTGGTTAAGAACACTGGTTGTCCTTGCAGAAGACCCGGGTTCAAATCCCAGCACCCACATGGCAGCTAACAACTGTCCATAACTCCAGTCCCAGAGGATCTGATGGCCTTTTCTGTCCTCGCAGGCATTACGAGGGTGCACTTACCTACATGCAGCAATACACGCATACACATAAAATAAAAATAATAATTT
>NW_008353008.1:1362630-1366876 GCF_000622305.1 Nannospalax galili | reverse complement strand
TTTTGCCTTTTTGAGACAGGGTAGCCCCAGCTGTCCTGGAACTCACTATGTAGACCAGGCTGGCCTTAAACTCACAGAGATCTGCCTGCTTCTGCCTCCTGAGTGCTGGGATTAAAGGCATGCATCACCATTCCTGGCTTTGGGTGATATCTTTGTACATCACATTAAAGCACATTATTATTTACTGATGATGTTAGGTCTGATGACTCAATGATCCATATATTATTGATACACAGTGTGATGGTTAATCTTGGTTATCAACTTGACTGGATCTGGAATCAACTGAGACTAAGCCACTGACCACACTTGTAAAGGCTTTTCTTGATCAGGTTATCTGAAGTAGAAAGACCCACCCTGAATGTAGGCTCATAGTCCAGTGAGGATGACGGCAACAGAGTAAACATAAAGAAAGGGAAGGGAACAGAATGGGAGAAAGAAGGAAGGAAGGAAGGAAGGAAGGAAGGAAGGAAGGAAGGAAGGAAGGAAAAAAGGTATATATGGTGTATTCTCCTTGGTTAAGGACAGAGTGAACACCTGCTACTGAGCAATTAAAAGGGAATGGAGCCAGGCATGGAGGCACACGCCTTTAATCCCAGTGCTTAGGAGGCAGAGGCAGGCGGATCTTTGTGAGTTCCAGGCCAGCCTGGTCTACATAGTGAGTTCCAGGCCAGCTGGGGCTACAGGGAGACCCTGTCTCAAAAAGATGAGAGAGAGAGAGCGAGAGAGAGAGAGAGAGAGAGAGAGAGAGAGAGAGAGAGAGAGAAGCATCATCACTGGCAAAAAAAAAAGGTCATTGTTTGGTTATTGAGAAATGCAGTGTCTGGCAGTTCTAAGTGCCTAGTTGACATCTGAAGTCATAAAGTTAAGGTGGTTTCAGATATTATGTTGGTGAAACTTCATCAGTGTTTGCCTTCCATCTTTCTGACCTACAAAAAGAAAAATGGACAATAGGTTTTAACTAGTAGTTGAGACTGCTTGATCGAAGAAGAGGAAGAGGAGGAGGAGGAGGAGGAAGAGGAGGAGGAATAATTTACTCTAAATTTCCTCAATCTCTAAGAGTTCAGAAATGAAACAAAGTCTAATTCTATTTGAATCTAGACTTTTAATCCTAATTCTTTAACTTTTTAAACTCTGCAAATTAAGATTAGTTATGCCTACACACAAGAACTTGACAATGAAGCCAGGGGAAAAGGATCTTTAATGACCCTGGATGGTATCTAGCCCACAAATATTGCACTGGCATAAATATTGCCTATAACAAATGTCATGACTTACTCTAGTATTTTCCCCTTGTGTTCTGCCCCCCTTCTTTCTCCAGGCCCCACTTTCAGGAAATTTAGAGAATAGATTACTGTGGTCTTGATGCCTTACTGAGTATTAAAGTGAGAGACTCAGTATCAGAGTTCCATAAAAATTCTTTTATAATAATACTAAAGAAAGTGCATTACTAATAGAAATTATTTGTCTCAGTGAATGATCAAAGATTAACTATTTCCCAAAGCTCTGACATCGTATAGAAGGCAGCGTTTGTCTTTTTTAAATTCATTTTAGGAAATTCTAAATTAAAACCTACTTTACATTCTAAAAATAAGTGATTTAACTCCTGAAAATTTATTCAATCACATTTTAAACTCCAACATACATATTTCTAGACTTGTAAACATATTTGCATTCTTTTAAATTTAAATAGAAATAGATTTGTTAAAATCCAGTTCTCGGAAATGTTCAGGAAAGTATCATCTGGCTTGATTTTTATAAATTACATATAGTGCTTTAATAAAAAGACTGTAGAATATATGATACTTTGGGAAGAAAATGATTTATCTCTCCTTTTACAGAACATTAACTTTTTCACAATGTCCACTTGTGAGCAAAAATATGGAGTTGTGTGTCTCAGTATGAATCAGTGTTTAACTCTTGCTAAATTTACTTTGTCATAATAAAGAAAACCAAGTTGAATCCCAGACATTACAAGTGACAAAACATTTTGCAGAGCGTTCATTTCCTGTGTGGACAGCACCTGAAGCCCTCTGCTTTCATCTAAATGAAAAAGCCAAAGTGAAGTCACAAGTTATTTACTGTTGCTTCTCCCTTGACATTCCTTAACAGGACATAACAAACTGGTGAAGAAGGCAGGTCTGCACAGACAAGCCTCCTTTCAGTGGGTCTAGCAAACTGTACCCATAACAGGCTCCCACATGGCCCAGACAGGACCAGATCAACATCAGCACCCCACATCCATAGAGCACTTTCCAGCTTACAACATGCTTTTCATATTGAGCTTGCTTCTTTTTTAATGAGAGGGGAAAGTTATATGGAAGATTTTATTCCCTTAGAAGGCAGGAGACTTTTGGCAAGATTTTGTATCTTTCCTCTGTGGCCAATTAGTGACAATTCCACTTTTGCAAGACAGCCGTCTCCCTGTCCAATTTGACAAGGCAAAGCAAGAAGACTGGCACTAAATTTGGTGCCAACTGTAGTTCAAAAATCTCACCACCATCAAAATAGGAATCTGGGTACAAAAATTCCTGGCCTTGCTTAGTCAGAACCTGAACTGTAACTACGACCAGGGTTAGGTGAGTGACAGTACAACTTTTCTACCCTTTCTGCAGACTAGTTCTACATGTTTACAGTGAAAGTAGAATTATATAAGAGTTCCATCACATATCACATATTCACCAAAACATTTATTTTGACCTTGTTTATAATAGGAAAAATTAGAATCAATAGCATTAATCTGTAGGTGGTTGGTTGACTTAAGTATGACACAATTGTCAAGTGGCTATTGCATCATCCAATAATTAAAATGCAAACGTTTAACTGTGTAAGGCCAGGTAGTGAAGGATCACGGCAGGCTAAGAAATATAAGATTTTGACTTTTTCTTGATGTGAACTAGAAAGCCATTGGAGGTTTTTAGACATAGAAGAGACAAAATTTGACTTGCGTCCTGAAAGGAACATTCTCACGTTAAGAAGAGGAGCCTATGGTGGGATTGTGGGAAGAAGCAATGGTGATGGGAGGTGGCTGGGGGGGGTGGACAACTAGTGATGCAATACACTCAGGTAGGGGCTGGTGACAGCTCAGAGCAGGTACCAGCAGTACAGAGGAGAGGAAGTGCTGAGAGTCCACAATGTGGAATGGTCAAACAAATAGGATATTCTTGTATATAAAAACAGAGTTAAGAAGGAACCCCAGGCTGTGCATAACGTAGGAGCAGAACAGCCTGCAGAGACTGCACCCCCAAAATAGCAGGGCTGTTACTGAGTAATTAGATAAAATATCTTTATTTTTCATCTTTCATCTTTTATTTGGAATTTTGCAAGGAGTATGTGTTACTTCTATAATTCAAAAGCCATTTTAGAAAATAAACTAGGACCAATGTGAATGAAAAGCAGTTGGCCTTACTGAATATTTCTGTGGTCAGCTGGCCCTTGCTGCATGATGGCCAAACCTCCAAACAAACAGCAAGTGACAGCTCTGGAATGCGAAGTTGTATCTGACCCCCAAACTGTCCAGTTTTAGGATTCCTGGCAAGTTACAGCTCTTTATTTGGGGGTTTTTCTAACTGAAGGGAAGAATTCACCAGGGCCTCCCACACAATGGACCTGGAGATTAACACCACGGAGCCAGCACACCTGCCAACCAACCCGCATAAGTAAACCTCCATCTGTGGAGTGAAATGACTAATTCTTATTCTCATTAACCCTCTTGTTAGCATATTTGAATCTTCCTCCTTTTCAAAATTTTTATCTTCTGTTTACATTTTCACGGGCCTTATGGCATACATACCTTTATTTATTTATTTTTTATAAGCCACTTCAAATTCCTTTTTTAAAAACATGGGGTAAAATACATACCTAAATACATCTTTTTTTCTCCATTTCCCCTTCTAACTACATATTTATCTGTATTATGTCTTAGTCACATTACACTGCATGCTGTTCCCTCTCCTAATGCCATTTCCTCCTTACTGTGCAGTTGACAGAAGACTGAAGGAGAACCATGCAGCTGAAAAAAATGTTCACATAACGATCTTTATGTGGGCCAGTAAGATGGCTCAGTGAGTAAAGGTGCTTGCTGCCAAGACTGATGGCCCGAGTTTGACCCCTAGTACCCACATGACAGAAAAAGAAAACTGATTCTCACAAGTTGTCCTCTGACTTCCATATATACACTGTGGCACATTGGGCCACCCACATTCACACAATAGATAGATGATAGATAGATGATAGATGATAGATAGAT
>NW_008353008.1:1332249-1362498 GCF_000622305.1 Nannospalax galili | reverse complement strand
ATGATATATAGATGATAGATAGATGATAGATGATTGATAAATAGGTAGATGATAGATGATAGATAGATAGATGATAGATAAATAAATAGATAGCTATAGATAGATGATAGATGATAGATAGATAGATAGATAGACAGACAGATAGATAGATGATAGATAGATAGATAGATAGATAGATAGATAGATAGATAGATAGATGATAGATGATAAGCAGCAAACAGACAAAAAGTTTTAAAAGATCTTTATACCACACTTGGATTATATGAAGGAAAGGTACAACAAACCTAGCACATAAACAGCACACTGAGTTCAAGGGTGATGGATGAACTTGGACAGCATTTTCTCAGAAGACAGTCACCACTGCAAGAATGGGGTACCTCTGCTCATAGTCCTTTACTCAGTAATGGGAACTCATAAAACCCCTTGGGCCAAAATGATCATGTAATGCACTAAAAAATAAACAAAACTGTTTTCATAGCAGAGCTAGGTCTTCTAGTGCTATACATAGAAAGATTTCTGATGTCTCATGCAAAGCCAATTCCATCCATTTCATCAATCCCCCTTCTCCAGTGTAGCTGCCCTCTTCACTTTGCGTCCTTCAGTGTGTGTCCACTTTGACACCAATTGGCTGGTGCTATTCCCAAACCGAGTCTCCCTCTCTCCCTGGTACAATGGGACTGTTGCATCTCTAGCTCAGCTCATGGGCAAATATTCTAGCCTTTGGAAGTTCAGCACACAGTCTGTGCATGTACTAAGCATGTGGCTTCCTGCATATGTCTGCACATCATTTTTCAGGAAATTCTATTTCACACTACAGCAGCTTGCTGAGTAGCTGTTGTTCACACCCACTGAGAAATAACTTCATGTGAGAATAATACCTTTACAACTTTCAAATGTCCTCAGACATACTTCCCATCTCCAGGCCATCAACCTGCTGTGAACTCTCATCCTGACTTTTCACACTTACAGGCAACAGTCATGCAACATACTGTCAAACAATGTGAAGGTTTGGGGAGATGTGGAGGAGTGTAAAATTAAATTGGAGACTGAACATCTTTTGAGCTTGGTGTAATTTTTAATAATTAAAAGCAACTCATCACACATGCGGGCATTCATATTTGGTGTCGACTGGAGACTTCTGCTGTGAGTCTCTGAAGCATGTCTGGACTCTGATCCTCGTCAGCATTCTGTTGTTGAAGATGTAGGAACTTAACAGCTGAGGTCCTGCCCTCAAGACACTTCCTACTTGCATCTTTGTTAACATAAGCATTTCGGGCTAAAACTCCAAGCCTCTACTTTTAGCCCATAATTATGATACTAAAGTGATTGAGAACCCAGCACGAGTATAATTTCACTAAATAGATTTTTTTCTCTTTGAGAATGATCCAGATATAATTTTATCCATACTATCTGTTGAATGCCCAGCCAAATGTAAGCATTTGATAAATAATCCATAAGAATAAATAAAATAATCTATTCTCTCATTTGACACATAATAAGCTGTCCCAGACTGCAGATAGGACAGTAACTCTAATCGAGGTCTACCTGGGCCTAAAGGAGAACGTTTCTTAGCAAGGACTGGAGTATATACACCAAAGTTCTCTTGTTGATTCTTACTTAACCAGAGAGTTCAGATAAGGAGAGAGCGGCTCACTCTTGGGGCTTCACTTCTGCCCCTGTGCACTTACTCAACATCTGGAACTCAGTCCATCCTGGCAGATGTGACCGAGCGATTCCCATTGACTGTGTACCACGCATTCTCTGGGTACTCAGACTAGGAGACTCAGACTAGGAGAGAAGATGAGGAGCGAGTACAAGACAGAGAAGTGGGCCAGCACACACTACCAGTAACTGAGTGAAATACAAGTAGCAACAGAAGAAAGTATGGGGTGTGAGCAAAGGCAGAGATGAGAGAAAGGCCCAGGGCAAAGGGAAGCTTACCCCAGAGCCCTGCCCCACAGAGTGTGCTTCTTCCAAAGGCTACAGAGGGTACTGACCCAGCACAGCTCCTAGACATCATTTTCCAAAACTCCAGAGTTGATTTGTTTCCTTTTCATTTGCCATTCTCCCAAAAGGCCACTAAAGAGAAAAAATCTAATAATTTAAACTTCTGCCTCACGAATATACATCTTGAATTACAAAATATTTTCATGTAACTTATGTGAAACTGAAAGAATTCAGTGTGTGGATATAAACATAGTAATATATACATTTGTATTACATAACATATTTGTATATATTAAAACAAAGTTATAGCTTTATAAGGATACATAGATAGGCATGACATATATACATGATATGGAGATCCATATCTACACAACCAAACTGTTTAAATAATTAATGCCAGTTATTAATAAGAGCAGTTTCACTTCTAATTTTCACAGAAAATTCAAGAAATGACATATGGAGACAAATAAGCCTTGGGAAATTTGTGGGCAACCAATGACAATGCAGTGTGCCTCAAGGAATGAGCACGGGAAGATGCACTTCTCTTTATCAAATTTGTCTATCAAATATCTCAAAAGATTGGAAGACTTTTTTTCCAAGCTTAATTTTGGAAAGTGTCTTTTAAATGTTTCATTCTTGGAAAAATAAAGCTGCAGTGGCCATCACCCATGTTTGCATTTAGGAAAAAAGCCATCAAGATAGATGCAACTGAATTTTCCATTAGAAGGGAAAAACCATTCAATTTCATCACAGTAAAAACTTTTGAAACATTGTATAATCTAGATTATAGGGTTTAAAATCCCTATCAAAATCTTAGCTTGTGAACTGTTTTATTTGTAACAGATTTTCAAAAGAATTCTGAACACTAGGAGGTAAGGGGAGAAAAAACAGGACCATAATGTGTCACCAGGAGGTGGTACGTGTCTACGACACACCTGTCTATTGACTAATAAACTCTGACCACAGTCACCAGTAATTATGTCTCCAAATTAAAACAGCAAAATTTACACAAATGATATCAGATGCTAGTGAAGATGTAGAGAAAGAAGAACCCTGTGCTGGTGAGAATGTGAACTAGCATAGCTATCATGGAAATGAGTATGGAGGTTTCTCAAAGGCCTAAAGCTAAAACTACCATGAGACCCAGTTATACCACTCCTGGACGCTACCCAAAGTCTCTATATCCTCCGATAGAGGTACTTGCACATCAATGCTTACTGCTGCTCTATTCACAATAGTAAGGAAATGGAATCAGACTAGATGTCCATCGATAGATGAATGGATAATGTAAATGCAGTCCATGTGCACGACAGATGTTTATTCAGCCATCAAAAATGCAATTATGAAATTTGCAGGAAAATGGATAGAGCTGGAAAATATTGATGTAATCCAGGATCACAAAAACAAATAGCACATGTTCTCTCTCATATGTGGATTCTGGCTTCTAATTTCTGTATATGTGTATTTATGTGGAAGTATGTGTGAGTAGAGGTCATGACACTAGAAAGGAGACCATGCATGGGGAAAATGAGATTTAAAGAAAGGGGTGGGGATATTAATAGGATACATGGGGGCATGAAAGTAGAAAGGGAAATTCTGGGGGTGGAAGAGCATAAACCAAAAGTAGGGGAAGAGAAGTAAGGGAAGCTGGGAGGATCAACCAATTCTAAGTACGTATGAAAATGCCATAAAGAAGCCTGTTGCTTTATATCGTAATTTAAAGGTAAATGTTAGTGCACACTTACCATTGGGAATATCAGGAAGCATAAAGAATTTCAGGAAGCAAGTGATTCTGCCAAGAAGTTAATCTTTTCTGACACCTGGATCTACTGACCCCAAGGACATGAAGAAAATTAAATTCCTCAAAATCATTAGTGCTCCCTATTAGTCCTCCAACAGTTGGAGTAAACATGTTTTCTCAAAAAGATATAAAGGATTTCCAGTGAAACATTTTTGAGGACTCCATGTGGGTCAGACAGAAGTAGAGGTTGGTGTCAGAGGGTTCCCGCTTCTCAATCAATTTGTAGCTGATATTCATGAGGCAGCCTGTCTATCACTGCTGGAAGGGTACTTGGCCACATTTGAAAACTGAGAGCCACGAGCACATCACTGTTATTTAATAAGAATTTGCTGGGATTACCATATGTTTTCTGGTCTATGTCCTGCCTCTTCAGGTCAACACAGGCTTCCTAAAAGCAGACTGCCCATCCTAAGAACTAATCATCATTTATCAAGCACTGCACACATCCCAGGATATAGTGGAATGAAAGGAATTCACAACCAAAAAGGGGGTCAAAAGTTTAATGGAAACCCTTCTTTCATAAGCAAGGAAATGATTCCTAAAACCTAATATGGCACAGTTTCCATGGTGACTATAGTACCAGTGGGATGTGCAGAGGGGACAGGGTCCTGGCCTGAGCTGCTTGGTGCTATGCCCCAGAGCCCCACGCTTGGCAAAAGAAAACTTTAAGTGAACATCCATTAGCTAAAAGTTCTGGGATATTTTTGTAAAATTGTTTAAAACAATCTGTGAACAATTTTGGTTAAAAGCTTAATATTATACATTTAAAAGAAGGCATTGATAATTTGGAAAATGAGAAGTTCTTTCTCCAGTATCTGTGGTTCGGTTCTGCTTGCCTTTCCTTTTATTCTCATTGATTATAAAACCTGCTCCTATGTTGCAGGGACATAAATCAATGGAATCACTGTGTTAAACCATGATTCCTCACAAATGATACTAGTATATGTAGAGTTTTCCTCCTGGTCTGTTCTGATGCATGATCTCATTGATTCTCAGATTTTCCCACAATTAGTAAATTAGCTCATCAAAGACATAATTCCACTAGCACTGAGTATTCTTTCAAGTGGACCACTATCAGACTTCAGAAAATCAACCTAGGGCCACAGAGATGGCTCAGTGTTTAAGGGCATTGGCTACTCTTGCAGAGGACCTGGGTTTGAATTTAGCACCCACATGGCATCTAATAACCATCCATAATGCCAGTTTCAGGGAACCCAATGCCTTCTTCTGACCTCTGTGGGTATTGCATGGCACAGGTGCACTTACACACATACAAGCAAATACACTCATACACATAAAATAAAAGTAATAAAAAAGTTGTTTTAAAAAAGAGCAACCCAAGTTTTGGAGATATATGGGAACTGAGCTGAAACACATCTTGGCACTGCCAGGGGGTGCCTTCAAATGAAAGAAGCAGAACTTTGCAGCCCTTGCTTTTAGCACTTTCTGCGCCCTCCCTCGTCACTTAAAGACAATTACTATGAGACAACAGATTCAAATGATGGGCTTGGAACACTGAGGAAGTAGTAACTCCTGAAGAGGCACTATCTTAAATTCTTAGGTCCACGCATATGCATGCATTTTTACCTCAAAGAGGAGTATTTGTTATGCTATCTACTTCTTATCCTTAAAGCCCTTTTCTGGGTATTGAATCAGAACAAGGCACTCAGGTTGGCATCTGTCTTATAGCAGGACAGAAACTTCAGGGTCTTTCTGAAGTAGCACCTTATCTTCTCTCTGAAACAGTGGATGTGAAAATGTGGGTCAGAGCACACATGCCATTATTCGGATGACTATATTGTAGAACCACTTGGAGACTAAAACAACTATACATGTACATGTGGATTAGTGCTTAACAACATATAACCCAAAGAGTTTTACAAACAAAATTATCTTGAAAGATAGAAAAAAAATGGATGGATTCCATTCTTTTAATTCAATGAGAACTTCACCAACACAGTCTTCTGGAATACAGAGAAGGACAAGAATATTGTAAAGGAATAAGACTAATTCAAGGGATCAAACTTCTCCATGTTATAAGGCAAGAAGCAGTTTATGTATTCTGAATTTACACAATCCACAAATTCATGTATCCATATGGATAAATATGTATATCTGCTACTAATTGTGAGAGCACATACCAATATGCACTCATATCCATTCAAACATATGTCAGCTCTTTGACCTTTTACTTTGTATTAACTCATGATTTTTACATGTCATTTCCCATTAGTAATTCCTTCTTTGGCTCAGCATACATTTCTCATCTCTGCTGGAAACACAGTGATAATTTCATGTTCAAAGGAACTGGGAGGCCTGAGCCTGATGCAAGGATTCAGAAACACCATTCATAAGATAGGGAAGTAACAGAGCATGAAGCAGCCCAAAGTACCATCTCCCTCGGTAGACACAGCACACTCATGATTTTTACAGCCCAAGTAACCAATAAATAAACAAATAGATGAATGAATAAATAAGTAACTCCAAAGAAAAGCAACTTTGAAAAATGAGCTTACTATCATTAACCATATTTATTCTAGTAGGAGCCAAAAAGTGTCTTCTTCCTCCCTTTGACAAAACCTGTGATAGAAAAGTTAATAACAGGACCCCATGGAGTCTGGCATGTAGTGGGATAATGAAAACACTACAGTTTTAGGGAATGACTGTACAGTGCACAGTGTTCACAAACAGAATGAATAATTGAAATTCAGAGCTTTTATACTCCAATGGAAAAATAACAATATTTCATGGTACATAAATTTATTCAGCTTATTTGCATTAAGGGTGAATGATCAAAGCCCTGTCCACAGGAAAATAGTGATGATACCTTGATTTAAGTATGATGAGCATTCATAAATATTCGTAGGAAGCAAGATGTACCTACATTTAATCAGCACTTATTAAAATTTTATTCCCTATAGTTATTCAACAGGATCTGTGGTATAAAAACATAATTACAAAAATCAGATTTGAGCTCATTTGACAACAGAAGGGTTTTATGGTGACCTATCTCCAAATGTTCCTATTTGTAATTAAATGCAGCGATCAGCAGTAAGGATTCTGAAGCTGTGTTAGTAGTTCCGCTATTCTGCTTAACATGTGGCACCCGTAATAATTAAAATGATACTAACACATGCACAATTTTATGGCCCTTATGGTGCAACCCATTATGCCAAATAAGGGCCTCTGTTTTCACAGCATACTGCACATGGTCTCATTACACCCACTTTTCTTTTCCTGTCTTCACACTAACAACTGTTAAAGTGAATCAACACACGAAACGTACTATAACAGCTTAGTGTTTATGATATGTGTGCTGTTAGTCAGTGAACAGGAAAATCTAAACATTTACTGTTTATGTAAAGAATAGCGTTAGTGTTAGCGAATTGCTCGGGTCTGCTTACTTTATTATCTAGATCACAAACGTAATGATGGGTTTCAATGGCATCTATATTTTTGCTTTGTTTTGTTTTTCAATGCAGATGTCTATAAAAACTGGAAGAATTTAGCATTTGCATATCTTGGAATATTTCTTCTGAACGATAAGATACTTTAGGGATTGCTTTAAAAAAGATAGATACATCAGTAGGAGTAGCATTCTTCTCAGAAAAAGAAAAAGAACAGCAAAAGATTTCAAGATGTTTGGAGAGGCTTCCCCTCCAACATTCCTAGGCTAAATCTGGTTTATCTGCGGTGTTAAAAAACCACAAATCATTGTTATGTGGCACCACACTAAAATTTACCAAAAAAAAAAAATCTGGGAATTTGACGTTAGTACCACTTTATCGTGAATAATTTTGTAATTAAGGAGCTCCCGGAAGACCTCCCCCACTCATTTTACAGTCATCCGTTCCGAACGGTGTTCGGTCTTTCTGTTCTGGGACTCAGTCCAAAGTAAGTCCCATTGGTAGAACCAGTGCATTGGGCAACTTCTCTTGTCTGCATTTTACATGACTGTTTTTCTGAACGTTAGTTGGAACTTCAGATAAAGAATCACCATCTTTATCCATATTTTTTTTTCCTCCTGGAGTCAAATGCAAGCCTGTCTGTTGAGGAATTTTGCCGTCTTAGCGCTAAGTGGGGGTATAAACTGAGCCGAGTGGGCCTTGAATGTTAATGGCTTAATAGCTCAACTGATTGCAAAGATACAAAAGAAAAATGCTCACAGATTGCAGCCTTCACATGGTTTGGCTCTGAGATCTCATAAACAGTGTGACGTCGACCAGTAGAGAACCATGTGGATACTGTATGAGGACCATGCGCTCGTTACAGAACTGTGAAAATTTGTGGGACCGCAAAATGAAAATTATCAGCCAGGAAAAAAAAAATAAAGCAGGCAAGATGAGAAATGTTGGGGGAAGCAGCTTGAGAAGGACCTAGTACATTCTTCCAAACACGCTTCTTAGTAGAAAGGCTAGGGACAGTTAATATTATGTAAATACCACACAGGTCCAATAAACGGTGAGAGCGCTGGGCATTCTGAGCTCAGGGCTTCATTCTTAGGACTGCATCAGTGGTGCATGCTCCAACTCTGCAGCTTGCAAAAACAAAATCAAACCTTGCTTCTCCAACAATTAAAGAATAAAGCTTCCTATCGGAACTTGAAGAAAGTTGCCTTTTCTGATCCCTTTTCTTTGATTAAAATAAGCATTTGTGATCAGCATTAGTATTTACTACCCTATGATCAAAAACAAATAACCCACTTTGTTTGTTTCTTACTGCAAATGAATTAAATTAGACGCCATTAGCAGGACTCGCTGTTTCCGCCCTTGCTTCAGCCGTGGTAGTATTTGAAGTTTCCTGCGGTAAGTTCATTACTCGTATTTTGTCCAGAATTAGTGAAGCGTGCTGAAAATTGCTAATGACAGATGTTTCTCCACTCTGTCACACTTCTTGTATCATTTGATTTGGAAAGCAACATACGGTGTTCTGCTCTATCAGTATGTCACAGACTGTCTGTAAACAGCTGGTCATAACTCAGTTCAGTGAAAACCATTACTTTCCAATGAAGGCCTGGACACCCTCCAAATTGCATTTTGGCATGGCCTGGGCTGCATAATGCACAAAGTTTCTCTGTTCTGAGGTTACCTAAGGAAGATTTCTCACTTTCCTAACATGATTTTTATGTTTCAGAAAATAACAGTGTTTTCTTATGGATAGAAAAATGGTGAAGCGACTATGAAATATATTTTAATGCTTAAAGCAAGCACTCAAAAAACGCAACAACACAAAATCTACCCCAAATGTGACTTTTTTTTTCAAAACTGTTTTTGGTTAAGTCTTCAATTGAAGGGAGTGTGTTTATTAAGGTCAAGACCCACAAGATGACATCTTTGCCATATGAGGGTGACCAAGGGGCTATCTCATGGTTTCTAGTTACCCACTGTGAGGAATGCTAAAATCATACTCCCAATCATAGTTATCATGGTTATATTCAAGGAAAGTGATCTAGTGAGCTTGCTGTTTATATCTGAGACCCAAGTCAAACACAAATGTAAAAACCGCAACTCTAAGGCCAGACCCCTTATTTTTTTAATACATCTTAAAAACACTCTAATAATCACATTAACAATGCCAAAGTCTTTGACTAGGCGACTGTGTGCTGAATACCAAGAAATCATTAGCAACGTATTTCAGAAGGCTTGCAGCATTGTCTCTCCCTTGAAATAACATCTCTTATTAAAAACCTCTGGCAGAGCAGAGAGAAATATAGAAGATCATTAAAGCTCCATGATGCTTCAGATCCACAGAAGTTTAATATACTTAGGAAGGACCTAGCAGGAAGAATTGAACATGTATGATGGACTGAATGAGAGAGGAACATATCTACCTCAGTTTAGCACTCATTCAATCAAATATCCATCAACAAATGTCAACTGTTTACATGTGTCAGCTCCTTACTGGAGACGGTCCTATGGAATTCTTTCCCATTCACAAAGGTGGAGAGTAATGAACAATAAACCAAAGTACATTCTTTTTTTTATTTGATAAACCATACTTTCTTCTAAGGAAGGCTTACCCATCACTGTCCAAAGCCTTCTCTCACTCCCTCAGTTGAAGTTCATCCTTTCCACCCATCCCTAATCACTCTACTACAATATTACAGACAAGTACACCTGGAGACAGGGAGAGACACCAAACCTTCCAATGAGTGGGGGGACTCTACAGAGGAGATGGCATTTTTAACTGGGTCATAAAGACTCATAAATTTAGAGTAGACAAATTTTGCATCATCCCAATTAAGAGAGATATCCTCAACTAGTGAAAATTATAATATTCTTTGCAGATGAAATAAGAGTAGAAAATTCCAAGAAGCAGAAACTTTATACACTTTGAAGAGTCTTGATAAAGCAATATAGTATACCTGTTTCTACTCTCTCCATTTTTTTCTAGGATATGGGTCTAGGAATAGGTAAATAGCTTTTCTCTTGTAATCAAGCCCATTGGTTCTCTGAACAGAGACCACACTACAAAAAGGAATCAACAATTGGATGAGAATAATTTTTTGTGAAAACACACTATAAGCCACAGTGCTCATTAAATTGCTGAATACTATTGGTTTCCCCAAACATTAATTTTTCAGGATAGTACTCCGTATGTTGTGGTTTAAATGTGAAATGTGTGTTTGAAGATTCATTCCCAGGTGGTGACACTGTTTGGGAAGGTGGTAGAAATTTTAAGAGGCAGAGACTTGCTTGAGGGAGTATGCCACTGGGGACAGGCTTTGGGGATTTATAGCCTAGCCCTACTTCCTGTTCTCTGTGCTTCCTAGCTGACAATACAATGTGACCAGCTACCTCCTGTTCCTGCCTTCATGTTTTCCACATCACAGGACAATATCCCCATGGAACTCTAAGTGGAATAAGTCCCTTTTCCATTAAGTTGCTTTGGTCAGTCATTTTGTCACAACAATATGTACATAACTAAGATAGCATGTGATTCTCAAGGTGATGCAGTCATTAAAAATTACCTTGTATTGGTCTTATTTTCAGTTTTTTAAAGTCTGCCTTACTATGAGATATACCTTTCCATTTGAATAAGAAGCTCTTTGAAAATGCTGTTTGGAATAGTTTTTGGCTAACTGCTTACATGCCCAGCCAAGAACTAGACTACACCACAAGAGTTTCAATTATATGACAATACAGTAGCAGAAGAGATGGTCTTTGCTTGTTGCAAAGGGCTCTGCCTTTCAAGAAATGGAACCAGATGGAAAAAAAAATAGGTCTTGATGGCCTTTGATGCTCAGAGCAAATGGAAGAAAAGTAAACAGAGTAAGAAGTGTTTCATCACTGTACTTTCCTCGATTTCTCCATGCAATCTTTCATTCTTTGACTATTCATCTCTACTGATGGCAAATCCCTTTCTGTAGCCTGACTCTCACACCTTTGTTTCTGCTAAAGTGCTTAGTAAAGGGCTATTGCTTTTCCTTCACAGAGAAACAACTTCTCTCATTAAGGTAAATGCCTTTCCACCCTCTTTCAAAAGGTCGTATAAAAAACACTGCAAAGTGATTATATCAGGTAGTAATAACAAAAGCAGTTTTATAGGAACATTACAGTGATTTATCCTTATTGTTACTGCATTTGATATTATGCCAAAGATGGTCTCTGTTTCTTTTTCTTCTCCTTTTTTATCTCTGTTGATGATCTTTTCCCCCGTCATAGTAAGCAGTGCTACTAAATATGAGCTATGGCTCCCAGAGCAGATGGGTGAGAAAAGACATAATTTCCACCCTATAACTTGTAAGAAGAGCTCACTACCTTGCCAGTTGGCCAGGAGTTTTAGCACTCAAATACAAAATACACAGATTCTCAAGGATTGGTCCTCTATGCAGTTCTTATTTGAGTCTCTTGAAATCTCAATAGGGCCAAAAAATTATTCATTGAATTTTTGACTAATGAAAATTGCATGTTATGTCCAACATCCTATTGGTAATCCCTTGTTGTCCTTCTGGTCAAAACCCTAGCCAATAAAAAAATTATATCCTTTTTATCCAATATAACAACAACAACAGCAAGTCAAGGCTCCTGATAAACATTTTCCACAGTGAACAAACTATTTTTTAACCATTTCAGAGCACAAAGTCTGCAACAGTAGACAAATGGAGCTTTTAAGGAAATAACAAAGCAACTATGAAGATGCTTTAAAAGTTCATTTAGTGTGCCAGATTCGTAAAATTTATGCAGGCCTATTGGCCCTTCCCAGTTTATGAATTGGAACACAAACACACAGATTATCCCTCATGGGACAACTTAACAATTTGGTTCCATTTTATTCTATCGCATTCAATAAATACTTATCTAATATATATTGAGTATAAAAATTTTTGTAAGGTATTGAGGAAGAATTTTAAATGAGCATGTTCCCAACAATTGAATTATTCCTAATGAAGCCAATGAAAATGTAAATAATTATAACTGAAGGCACTGTCTTAAAAGTACTGTGGAAAGAGAGGGGGGGAGAGAGAGGAAGAGATCTACAGCAGTGTTAATCCATTTTGCAATTTCAATTTAACCACAAAAATCTCCATCTTCCACCAAAAGTGGAAAAAACCTTAAGTGTGTGCAATTAGATTGCAAGGGGCTTTTGATTCTCTAGGGTCTGATTAATAGAGTGCCCATACAATTTATCATCTAAACAAGGACACTTTGAGAGTGAAAAGTGGTACTATTAATAATTATGGCAAGTCAATAGGAATAAACTTGGACTGTTCCAGGGAAATGGGACACATGACAATTCTATTGATCACCTAATTTTAGTAATATCCAAACAGATAAAAACAGTCCTCAAAGTTTTTTCCCCTTCTTCTACAGTGCTGGGGAGTTGAACCAGGGTCTCATGCATGCTAGACAAGCACTTTACCCACTGAGCTATAACTTCAGCCTTCATCCTAGAATCTCTAAAAGAAAATCTCTTACTGGAACATGGCTATAGAGGGACAAGACTTTTTCTTCACTAGTTAGGAATGTTTGCTCCTATTATGTGTGAATAAGATTCCAGACTTTGAAATGTTTTTATTATATATATTTTTTATTGAGCTTTTGTAATTTCATACAACAGTTCTTAATCAACGTAGACCCCCTCTCCCATCCATGCCTCCCCTATTCTCCCACCAAACCTCATGTATTCTGCCATACATGTTAAGCCCTATTCATTCAGACATTTGTACCTAAATGTCCTTTGGTGTAAATGTGTCCACTAGAGTCTGGTCAGTCCCTCTAGTGATCATATATAAGTCATACTCTCCCTCACCCAGCAGCAATCAGTCTCCAATAGCTCTCAGTCTAGGGTCAGCCCACCATCCATTTCTCTCCTCCCCTTTGGGACCTTGTTTAATTGAGTTGCCATGGGTCCTCTGCTCGATGCCACCATTGCCACAAGTTCACATGTGCAAGTTTTCCATAGCTGGAAGCCTTTGCTTCCCTGTGTTCATGAACCAGCCCTGGCTCTTACAATCTTTCTGCCCCCTCTTCCACAATGGACCCTGAGCCATGGGTGGATGAGGTTCCATATAGGAGTCCCATCCTACACTCTACAGTTTCTTATTCTTTAAAACTTGTCCAGTTGTGGCCTTCTGTGTGCATCACACTCTGTATAAAGAAGCTTTTCTCGTAAGAGTTGAGGGATGCATTAGTTTTCTCTCTACCCTTTATTCCGCTGTGTTCCATGAGCCTTAGTTGTAGAGGTTTAACTGTAGATGTGTCACCTAGTACTGGGCATCTCTCAGACATATGTTCTCTGTGTCTGACCAGATATGCAGTTTTGCAGTAGCCTCCGTCTGTTGCAAAAGAAGCTTTTTTGATGAGTGCTGTACAGTATGCTTGTCTGTAAATACAAGGATTGATATTTCTCATACAGTAAAAAGTTTCATTTGTCTTGAGATATGAAAGAGATAGGGTTTTCTCTAGGATCTATGTCCTCTCCTGCCATCTGTATTTGGCTGAGTTTACAGTGACACCTGAAATATTTTAAGCATATGAAATGTTTATCATGTTTTTAAAAAATGTATATTATGATTTATTTAAATGTGGAAAACCACCATATTATCAATTATAATTAAGTTGGGTGGTAGTTAAATTAACCTCAAGGGTTTAACAATTCTATCCATTTTTAACCACTCTATTAACAAAATCCATTTCCTATTCATACTTTTATTCATTTGTTCATTCAGCAAACACACTTTAAGAATCCCTGATCTAGATTTGACAGATACAAAGATCCCTACCTTCAAGAAACTCACACTGTAGTGGGAAAGAAAGAGAATTCAAAGCTAATTTAATGAAACATATGTGTGAGAGATTAGGGTCACAAGTTTATTTCAAATGTGAAGAAAGTCTAAAACCAAAATCGTATCTGTTTGGTGTTCTGATACATCTTCAAGTGCCCATGCTGAGCAGATACCATGGAAAACAATCACGAGCCCTATTCAGGACATAACATGAAATATTGATATCTCTAAATGATAAATAAGGAGATGAATTATTGAGTATGTGATGTAAGAATAAAGTACAAAGAATAAAGTACAAAGACCATTTATAAATGATAAAATATTATCACTGTTATAATATTCAATTAGTTGCTTTGTGAATTAGTAAATACTATTTTTTTAATTCTTGAACTATGGGGAAAAACATCAAAAAACATCTGGAAACAGTACTGCTGATTAGATTATTTTTGTCTCTGTGTAGATAAAGTATAAGAATGGTGGAACAGAAAAATTAATTTTATTAGTAAGAATCAAACTCATAGAAGGTGTCTGGGGTTAAGATCTTATCTCTGCCACTTTCTAGTGACTAAGCACTCTGTGCCTTAGTTTTTCCTGTGGAGAATCCTCAGTTTCTTTCCATGGAGACACCACTTACTCAGAACTTTTTGAGGATTATGGATAGTGGTCCCGAAGGAGTAAAATCCCTGATAAGCAGACAGGGCCACTGATGAGTAATAAAAATGACACACCCACACTTTTGGCTTATTCTTGGTCGGGGACAAAGGCCTGGAGGTCCCCATACCCCAGCCAGCACCAGCAAGGCCCCTTTTCTGTCTGACTGATCCCAATCAGCTTAGATAAGACCAAGGCCAGGCCTGAACATATCTCAGCTTGGAGCTGGGACCTGTGGATTCTCTCTTCTTTGTTTAAGTTGACCTGTCCAAAAATCAGTGGAGGAGGATCTGCCATACCACAAAAGCACTTTAAAGACCCAAGCCCTCCTGGGGGTTTTGGGTATTCCAGTCTCAGCGTCCCCTCTCCAATTATGGAGAGCTTTTCTCTGTGTGTGTGTGTTTCTTTAATAAAGTTTGTCACCTGCTGCTTTCTGCTGTGTCTGAGAGTTTTCTTGCCTTTAAATTCTTTATTTGGCAGAAAGAATGAACCCGATCAAGACCCCTAGATGGTAACATTCTCAGTAGGAAAGACTCAAGGGACTTGTTTACAGTTCTCACCCCAGAAGGAATTCAATGGCCCCGACCCGACCCTCCTTCTTCCTAGTACTCTTACCTGGCTGCCTTGCTTTTCCTCCTCACCTGACTGATGTGTAACTGATAATCTGGATTTCAATGACTCTCATAAAGACTGGGATGGCCTCTGTTCCACACACTTTCTCCTCTATATCTGTGTCCCATTCTCTTTCTTCACACTAATATTTTAATGCTGGGTAGTCAGTGTTCTGTGCATCTTTTGCTAGCCCTTGGGAAGAAAAAGCAGCTGAGCAAGGCTCCCAGCAGCACTAGCCAGGGTTCTGCTCTCTGCTCTCCTTTTTAGACTGTGGAAACGGTGAGCACCATGAGTTCATTCTGCTCGGTAGCTGGAAAAGGAGGAGCTGGTTACTGCAGGAGGGTGCCTCTGCTCAGATACTGTCTTTATCTGATGTGGAGCCTGGGGTCTTCCTCACCATCTACCTCTGCCCGCATTCTCACTCTCTCCAGTCATATGGGTCCTCCAGTACTCATTTCTCTGAATGTCTCCCTACCAGTCAGAAGTGAAAAAAAAGAGACAAAAGACTGGCCTTTGCCTCCCTCTAGACTTGCAGCTACTACCTCCTGTTGATTCAGCAATCTGATTGTGGGTAGATGGAGCAAGGAGGTATTAAGTACTGCATAATACCAGAACCTTCTTTTTCTTGGCTTGTACTATACATTTATGTATGTATGTATGTATGTATGTATGTATGTAAATTTGTGTATGCATTTAAATCCAGGGCTTTGCATATACTAGACAAGCACTCTACCACTGATCTTCAAACCAGCTACTGTGAGACATTTCCCTAGGAGATATGAACAAATGTCTACTTACCCCATAGGATACCAGTGAAAAACCAAAGAAATGATTCCACCAAACTTCAGTTTGGAAAGTTAGTGAGTCTACTGGGGTTACTTGAAGGGATATGGACAAAGGCTTACTTACAGAAACAGGAACAATTCCAGTCAGCAGCAGCACCCAAGAGTCTACTCCAGACAGGGTGCTGACTCACAAAAGCTGCAGTTCTGATGCTCTCTGCCAAATGTGTTGGCAGCGCAACAGATAGAACTCTCCCCCTTCAGCAGTTTTTTACTACTGCCATGACCTTGGGGAGAGGCCTCTTGAGTTTTTTTAGTTTCAGGACCTTCCTGAGACTTGTGAGCTGTCATTTACTTCTGAATCTCACAAACTTCTCTCCTCCTTCCTAGAGGGAATTTTCTGATTTGTAGAAAACCATTTTATAACAGCACCAGCCCCTGGGTTTTTTTTTGTTTGTTTGTTTGTTTTAGATAGTTATCACTATAACACTATAAAGTTCAGCCTATTTTGAACTCACAATGTAGCCCAGGTTGGCCTTGAACTCACAATTCTCCTTCCTCAGTCTCAACATACTAGCACCTGTCAAAATTAATCCCATGATAAGAATTTGTCTTCTCTAAGATATGCCTCCTATCACACCCTAACAACGTACTACAGAAATCAGTCATCCAAATAACAAAAATCTGGTTTGACTCTTCATCCTAGTAATGCCCAAGCCAAATCATCAGGTAGGTCTAGAATAAACATTACTCCATATAATCTTTGAGATAAACTAATCATGTCATTTTTATCTCAAAGAGTATATTATCAAAAATATACTAAATAGCCACACAGCCAGAAAAATCTCATCTTAGCACTATTTCTAAAAGTCTCTACATTAAACTTTGATCGGTCAGGGTAATTCCACTTGCAAAGTGTATCATCTTCTGTGAAGAACAGTCATGAAGTAGACTTGACTGCCTTGTCAGTGAGTGTAAAACACACTCAGAAAGAAAGGAAATGACAATGATAGGGAATAATTAACAAAGTAAAATAGCCTATCAGAGTATATGAAACTATTAATAATTATATTTGCAACATGATAATATATTGCTAAATATGCAATGTTATGTTTGTCTATTTATTTATAGTGTGGAAAAAAGATGCAAAATGTTTTCATATTATCTTTATATTATGGGGCGTTTTTATTTTCTGAACTTTCATATTTTCCAAAATTCTAGACTATATTATTTATACAATCTATAAACAGGACTCATGAAACTTTAAATTTGGGGGGGGTGGGGAGATGGCTCAGTGGTTAATAGCACTGGTTGCTCTTGCAGAGGACCTTGGTTCCATTCCCAGCACCCACATGGCGGGGCTAACAACTATCTGTAACTTCAGTTCCAGTGGATCCATCTGACACCCTCTTCTGACCTCCACAGGCGCTGCCAGACACAGGTGCACTTACATGCATGCAGGCAATACACTCATACACATCAAATAAAATAAAAACAATAAATAAATATTTTTTAAAGATAAAAAGTAATTTTGCTTACAGCAAGATTTTCAAATGTAAAGTAAGACAGATATAATTTTAAAATGACCACCTTCTCACAACCCAAGCCTGTATCATTTCATTCATTTTTCTTACGACTCACAGATTTGGGAATTCTTACTAACCTAGGTATCATGGCCTACCCAATTTCAACAGCAGAAACCTTTTATGTGACAAATTCCATTATGCCAAACTGTTGCTGACTTTGGTGAGAGTTAGCAGGTCAGGAAACCCAACCTCCTCTCCATGTGTCAGTCAGCTAGTTCTTCATTCTTTGAGAGTATTGCTTTTACCCTTGGACCCAATTTCATCTGAAAAATAAAATATTCACTGAATTTTGTAACTTTTATACCTTTTTTTTTTTTTTTTTTTTTAAAAAAAAAAAAAAAAAAAAAAAAAAAACAAAAAAAAAAAACCAAGTAACGCCAAGTTTCTCTCTTTTAAGAATAGGTTCAGGTTGCTCCAAATGATGAAATTTTAAACAGTCTGGTCATGAAGAAGGCTCCCAGTTCCTTAAAGGAAGGGATGAGCTCAGAGCTGACAGCAAGTCTCATTCAGGAAAGAACAGTCTCCATTTTTGCTGCACTCCGGCCAGAACAACATATGGCTGCCCAGCTGACAAATAGAATCTTTTCCTCTTTTTTTCCCATTTCACACACATATTTCATTTGTGGAATATTAAAACTTCATACAACATGCCTGTTAACCCCTTGGCAGCACAGCATCCCTTGTCAGTGAGGAGCTGTTACCCAGTATCTTCATGTACAGCTGTGAGAGAGTTAAGGCCAGGAGAGCAGCCAATGGTTAAGGGCCCTTGCAGTCTTCCCTGCTTCCACCGGGAAGGGCCACTTCTCAGAACTTCCCAACAGTGTTATCTTTATGTTGGAAATTTTTATAGCTTCCTCACTTCAAGATAAACTGCCTGTTATCCTGTATCCCAGAGCCTGTCTCTCAAAGCAGAATTATTTTCTGAAACAACTGTCTTTAGAATCTGTAGTTCATGAGAATCCAGCCCACCTCACATTCCACAGCACCCTGATGACCCCTGTCCCAAAGGAAGAAAACCTGCACATACACAATTTGAGTATAAAAGGCAACCCTGTTGCATTCAGCCCTTCCCCATATGTAAGCCTTGGTTTCTGGCTTACATATCTTTGCAGCCTGTTCCAGTTCTGGAGGATGCCTCTGCAGAACCCAAGAGTCAGAACAAACTTCCAATGAGATCTTTCCAGCTATGTGATTTTCTACCTTTATTTCATTCACTCTCTTTTGTTTGTTTTTCTATTTAAGAAACTACCCAGCATAAAATAATTATATATATATAACCTGAAATAAGTTTGAAAGAAATTCAAATACACAAAACAAACAGAAAATAATACATTACGTAGACATATGTCCATGGATTCATTCATCTTTGAGATTAAGCTGCTGGTACCCTTCTTTTCTTGTTTTTGCTACTTTTTAAAAAATGAATATTTTTATTGAATTTTTGTGCATTTCATATAATACATCTTAATCATATTTAGACCTTCCCTATCTTCACGTCCCCTCATAGCCTACCAACAGGATTTCACACATTCTGATTTGTATGTTAAGTCCTATCCAGTCAAGTTTATGTACCCAGATGTCTTTTGGTCTAAGTTCATCCCCTGGAACCTGCCTATCTAGTGTCACTCCCTTAAAGAAAATCAACTTTCCCTCACCCAGAAGTACTCAGCTGCCAATAGTTCTTTGGCTAAGGTTGGGGCCTCCTACCCATTTCTCCAGTTCTATGCTGGGTTTTTGTCTAATTGAGTTTACATGGGACTCGTGTGTGCTGTCACCATCCCTGTAAATTCATATGAGTGAGTTCCTTGGAGCCTGCAAGACTGTTTCTTTATTACTTGTCTGCTGCCGTGATAAAACCATGGCCAAGGCAATACATAGAAGGGAGAGTTTATTTGGCTTCCAGTTCCAGAGGTGAACTACTAGTTTGAAATTGGTATATATTATTATCTTGAAAAATATAAGTGTATTCATAAGGCCAGCCTGGTCTACATAGTGAGTTCCAGGACAGCTGGGGCTACAGGGAGACCCTGCTTCAAAAGAAGACCATATATATACCATAGTAACCTGTCTCTTCAAATTTTTCTATGAATAATATCATGCTATACACAGCATATCTTTTCTGGCATTTAGCGTTACGTCTTCTTTTGTGATGTATTCATGTTGATATTTACAGATACAGGTCACAATGTTTAATTATTGTATGTGGTCTCATCATTTTGATAAGAAAAGCAGCATTCACCTAATAAGGGACAGTTGGGTTCTTCCACATTTGGGGCATTGCAAGTAGTACTGTTTTGTATTTACTGAATCTCATTTCCATAGATGCATTTAGCAGACTTTATCCAGTATCTCACTAGAGAGTAAAATGGCAGAATCCTAAACTCTGAGCATCTTCAGTGTTACTGAGTTGACAAATTGCTTCCAAAGTGGTGGTGCCAATTTGTGTTTTCACCATCGATCACAAAAGTTCCTATTTCTTCCATCCTTACTAACATTGGTTCACCAAATATTAATTTTTGCCAAACTGGTATGCAGATGTCTACTGCTGGCTAGTTTTCAGCTCCCTAATTATTAGAATTGGCAATAATTATTAGGTGATCCTCTTTATACTTGCTCATTTGCAGTATAAAGTGCCTTTGCTCACATTTCTTTTGATTTTTTTACCGCTTTCATATTTATTTGTAGAATATTTTGTAAACAACAAGTATTACAATCATCACCAGTTAAGCCAATGGCTTATGTTTTCTGCTTTGCTTGTGGTATGATTTTTGCTCTACGTAAAATAAATAGTGAAATTTATGCATGTTTTTAGTTTGGACTTCTTGTGTCTTATTTAGATTTTCCCCATCATCAAGGCCAAAAGAATGTGTGCTCCTACATATTTTCTTAGTTGATGCTGCTGCAGGGCTTATTTGGGAAATTAAAATTTGTTCCAAGACAGTTGATACAAGAAAAATATGAGGGACTGGAGAGATGGCTCAGCAGTTAAAGGTACTGACTGCTCTTGCAGAGGACCTGGGTTCAGTTCCAGCAACCATAAGCAGGCTAACAACCATTCGTAACTCCAGTTCCAGGAGATCCAACACCGTCTTCTGCACTTCATGGGCACTGCAGAACCTGAGTGCACTTACATGCGTACAGGCAATATACTCATACACATAAAATAAAAATAATCATAAAAAATAAAAATATGAACTTAACACAATTCCAACTTGCTTCTGTGTTATGTCATCAGTGAGAAATATTAGGTGAGTGCAGATGCAGTTCAACAAAGCCAGGAAGAAGCAAAAGCATACACACATTAACCCAAATTCCTACTGGCTACACAGGTACACATCATTGTGTGAGCCAGACCCATCTGGACCCAGCACTATAATCCAGTACATCAACTGTTAAATTCACCGATGCATTTTTCTCCTCTCTGAATAAAGATCACAATTTCTTGTTTCTTGGGATGTCTAGTAGGTTTGGTCAAAAAGCTTTAAGTAATACATTGGAAAGACTAGAGATTCTGTTTTGTTCAAGAAATTGCCAATTAACTTCTGGGCTGATACTGAAGAATCTTCCCTCCCACGAGAAGCAGGCATCAGAGCTCTGCTTGTGTTTTCTTCTACCAGCTTTCAGCTTTAGCATCTGCCTCCATGGTCTCCCCTATTCCTGAGTCATTCAGGAGTACTTTCTAGCCAAGTCTTGTAGAGAAATATGCTCAGCTTGCCCGTTATGTTGAATGGGGAATCCAACCTGTCAAAGTGTCTACAGCTCACTCCCATCTCTCTTTTCAAACACAGACCTCTATGTTTGTTCTCCTTTTCTTGGAGCTCTTAAAGACTTTCCCAACTACCTGTGTATCTTTAGTCAATTACAGACTTGAACAGGGTTTTCTTTGAGGTTTTGAACCTCAGTTTTACTAAGATATCTTTATCTCCCCTCAATATTTATAGGATGTAAAACTATAGCTAGACATATTGTTTTTCCTGTATCCCTTGTTACTTGCATTCTATGATTGCTAGTTAGGAATCTGTGATCAGTACAAATTTGTTCTTAAGGAACCTGTCTTTTCTCTCTGCCGGCTTTGATCATCTTCTCTTTGTCTTTGGAGTTTTGCAGATTTCATTTTAGGGTTTTATATTTATCAGTTTTCTTATTGATTCATGCCTGAACTATGCTGTTTTACTCAGGTCTGGAAAATTCTCAAGCATTGTCTTTATACATATTGACCCTTCCCCTTCTGAACTTCTGGAATTCCCCTTAAATGCTGATTGAATCTTCTAATTCTAGCCTCTACATTTTTAGAACTTCTTTTTCTATTTGTACCACATTTTCTGAATTATCTCTTTGCTTTCTTTTTCAGATGTCTTTTACTTTGCTATTTCTTTCTTTCATTTTGTTTAGTTACTCCTGTATCTTAACAGAAGATTGACTACTTTTTATTTTCTGGTGGTGTGAATCATCCCAAAGACTGCAGGCTCCATGAGAGTAAAAGGGATCTCACAATTTTGTGTGCACTGCACCACACACCCACTGACAGATGTCAATCACTGATTAGCCAATATAGACTTTAACAGGCTGCTTTTAATTTCTAAAAGTTCCATTTCATCTCTTCTTATCTCTTTATTTTCATAGTGCTTTCTTAAGTTTCTTACTTTTTCTTCTATATGGCCTCTGTCAGGTTAGTCAACTGTCTGTGGCTCTAATTATTGAGTTTATATGTGAGAACATGACATGTGTGTTGGTTGCCTACCTTCCTAGATGTTTTAAAGTGGGGATTATGAGATCTTCATACTGAGGCTTTAGCAACAGAGATTCTGTATGAGCTGGAGGAAAGGTCTCTCTAAACTTTACTGTTTGCTACCTCCTGGTACCAAAATTTGTAATGGCTTCTTGGTTTACAAGTTCATTAATAATATCAACAACATAATTATGAATTCTTATCAGAAGTAGTAGTATTAATTGTTTCCACCAATGGCCAAGTGTGCCAGATACGTTTTCTTTCATTTTTTCTTTCCTGCTTCTTTTTTATTTGTTTGTTCATTTCTTTCTTTATCCCTTTGTCTTGGTAAGAACACACAGATTATTTTTCTAGCTTTAACTTTCACTGGTGGTTCATTCTGAGGTTTATGTAGATACCTTAGGTACATCTTGTGTTAAGGTCTTATCTCGTGTCCTTGTATTGTCACTAAACAGTAGCCCTTACATGACTGAGGTTGACAACCTCTCCCAGGATAGTCACATAATAGCTCACATGCTTACCACTTTCATGTAACTCTCATAGGAACTTACAGCGTTTGAAAATTCCATTTTGTTTGTTGAAAACTCACTCATGCATATAATTAAAGGTAGTATATCCAGCATACATAAACTTAACTGATGAATTATCTTATAACTTTTATCTATTTTCTTGATAGAAACAGTATTCCCATTGACTCTTCATTCCAATTTGGTTTTCTCATCCATGTCATGCTAATGCATCTACCCATGAGAGGGTTACAAATGACTTTCATATTCCAAATTCAGTGGACACGATTTTGTCCCTTGACTCATATTTTAAGCCACAGCTTCATTTTCAGCGTATGTCATGCTAATGCATCTACCCATGAGAGGGTTACAAATGACTTTCATATTGCCAAATTCAGTGGACTCGATTTTGTCCCTTGACTCATATTTTAAGCCACAGCTTCATTTTCAGCGCGTCCTGGTCTTGGCTCCTGTAATGACTCTTTCTAGTATTGTGTTTTTCATCAGTTCTTCCTCTCTGCCTTCTGTGTATCTTCTCTCCTCTGTCCAGCTTAGTAGTAAGCAGCCTTTTTAATTTTTTGAGAATTTACACATGAGCACTCTATTTATAACATTCCCATTCCCTCCAACTCTTCCCATATCCCCTTCCCACTCCCTCTCAATTTTGTAACCTCTTTACTATTGTAACACACACACAGACACACACGCACATACACACACACACAAAATCTACTGAGTTCATTTAGTGATGCTTGTGTGTTTGTGTGTTGGGGGGGATTTTCTTTTTACCCTCAAGAGCACTCAAACACCACTACTAGTGAGGAGAGGGAAAACAAGAGGGATGGGAAGAAACCAAGCAAATGAACAAACAGGAACAGGAACCTCTGAAGGTGTTTTTAAAAATAGTTCACAGCAAGGAACAGAAACCTGACCAGGAAAAAGATCTGAGATTGGAAAACTGATTTGCCCTCTCTCAGCACCCACTGATTTCCTATAACTCTCATTGAAAAGTAGGACCTTCTGAAATTTTCTCCATCCACAATGGCATGTCAGCTGGTTTTGTCATTATATAGGTTTTGCCTAGACAACCATATTGCTGAGATTTCATGAGAGCAACTTCTCTGTCTGTCTAGAATACACTATCTAGAAGCAGGCATCCTGGTCCTCTGACTCTCAAGTCTTTCCTCCTCCTCTTCTGCCATGTCTTATCTTCATGCACTTTCATTCTGAGATGAAAATCCATCCACCTTGAGATGGATCGTCACATTTAAAAAATGCATACCTGCTCTTTTCTCCTATATACTATTTCTAACTCAATCCTCTCCTTGAATTTCATGCTGATGTGTCTAAGGTCTTTTGAAGCCAACTTAGCTGTTTCACATACATCTTAAATATGCTTATAACTGAAATCTTGATCTTCATAGAAATAAAATTAATTCTTCTGTAGGTTTTTCTTTTATTTTAGCCAATGTTCCTTCTCTTCACAGTCTCAAAGAGACATGTACAGTCATCATTTAACCCTTCATTCTCATTTCTCCATAACAAACACATCATCAATTCTCATGAATCTTTATTGTTACATACTTCTTTTTTTTCCTCCAGTATCACCAGCTCTCCTCTGAATTCCTGCCACAGCTTTCTATCTTGTCTTCTGCTTCACTCTTCTTCTACTAACTTGTCCTCTACTCAGAGCTGCAGTGCCCCTGAAACTAAGTTATGATGTCACTCCTCTGTTTAAAACTCTTTAGAGGCTTCCCACTGCAATGTAGAGAAAGTGAAATAATCTTCCATGACACCTACCCTGTGTAATGCCCTCTACTGTCCTCCTAAGTATCTCTCGCTTTCTGTGACCTACTTCAAGCCCTCTGACTACTCAAATCCTTTTAATTCCACTTCTATTCCTGCCTGTCTCATTTTCTTCTTCTAAGTCTCAGCAAACATGTGACTTCTTCCACAGTTGAAATGTGACCCTCAAGGAGAAATATTACAGCAATGAAGCAGAAGCTTTTTTATTCTTATTTATTATTGTACCATTTTCTTTTTAAATAGTAATTTCTACACATACCACTTATGTATAATTTTCTTTGTTTCCTTCTTTTGTGCTTTTGTATTTAACTCTTGCTTCCACGAAGACGGAGACCACATTGCTTTGTTCATTTAATAATTATCACAGTGACTGATACTTAGTTGTTTTCAATAAACATTCATGGAGAGATGAAGACACTAAATGAGACAAAAGACATTTGCACTGGTTGTGCGCAGATTAAGAGAACATGAGACTTCCCTGACAGAGCTATTCCTTAACATTTGTTTATGAATGTTGATGAATGAAGAAAAGTGGTTTTGGTTTTGTTTGCATAACAGGTACTTTGCCTATGTTTTCTTATTTCGTCCACACATGATTGTTCATGATGGGTGTTACTTTACGTAATTTGTAGAAGTTCGTAACCTGAACAAGGTGTACAAAGACAACAGCAAGAAGGTCAAGGCTTGAATCTAGTTCTCCTGGGTCTCCTGACAAGTACAAACTCTTCTGACAAAGCAGCACTTTCTTCTGGAAATAATGATTAGAATTGTGTTCATAATACCTGGAGGCTTGGAACACATGATACATTTTTCTGATCGTTTCTTATCGGCACCCACAGTTTCTAGCAATGTTTATCAGTATAACATGTTGGCCACTACCTGGACATAAGTTGCAGCACAGAAACAGACCATGAAGGAAATATTTTTCTAATGGTTCAATATTTCTTTACTAAATTTCCTGTTTATTATCAACTTAACTGTTTTCTAGTTTTTAATATTGTTCATTTTATAGATACTTACATTGTTGAAGTAACCAAAGAATTTACAACTTTCTTTTTACAAAAGAGGTAAGAAAGTTTCAACATTGTGTGAAGCAAAGCCCCTGAGTACAAGCTGAAAATGGAAAAGCAAGAAGCAGTTCATGTCTAGTCATATCCTGCAATTTTGAAAAAGTAATGTACAGGAAGCAGCTCTGATCTTAGCAGCCAGAGAGTGTCAAGTTCTGGCCTCCCCCTGGCCTCCCTCTGGCATAGGGGCTGAGAACACAGGGGACTGCCTGAGAGCACCTGGATCCTGCCTCCATGTGGTGAAGGAAGCCTAAGTGTACCTGACTGGAACCTGAATTGGGTTTCTGTGGGTACTCCTGAATAGCTGATCTGAAGCCATTAGTTCCCTCCAAATTAAACCTGAGAGAACCTGAACCCTGTACCAACCACTTTTACATAACCAATAAAGAAAAGATTGAGGCACCACAATAATACAAACAGAAGCATACTTCAACTTAATTCTCATTTCAGAATCATAAACAACAAAAGAAATTCACATGCCAAAATCACAACAAAAGAATAATTAAATGGAAAGCCAAAACACTATGTCTCCACCAAACTCCAACAATCCTGTAGATGAGTTCTACAAGGAGAACCCCCCTAGAGATAATCCAGGACATGGAATTTAAAAGAACCATCATAAACATGCTCAAGGAAATCAATGAAATTTAAAGAACACACAAACAAACAAATCAAAGAACTAAAAGAAAATAGGACAAACTTCTGAATGAATTCACAAATGAAACATTAAAGAAAACTCAGGCAGAAATGAAGAAGGAAGTGAAAAACTCAATAAGCCAACTTGAAACAACTGGGGAAAGTCTCATCACTAAAATGAATGAAATGGAAAACAGAATATCAACACTGGAGGATAAAGTTGAAGAATTGGACCACTCAAGCAAAGAATATGGAAAATATTAAAAACCACAGGAATGGACTATGCAAGAGATGTGGGACACCATGAGGAAATTAAATCTATGTATCATAGGAATAGAGGAAGTAGAAGAATTTCAGGTTAGTGGTATTGATCAGCTCTTAAACATGATTGTAGAAGAGAATTTCCTGAAATGAAGGAAAGACATTCTCATACAAATACAGGAAGCACATACAACACCAAATAAGATCAGAAAAGAAACTCTCCATGACATATCATAGTAAAAACACAAAATGTACAGAACAAAGAGAGAGAATACAGAAAGTGGCAAAACAATTCATATACAAAGGAAAGCCCATCAGAATTACAGCTGACTTATCAATGCAAACTACGAAAGCCAGAAGAGCCTGGACCAAGGTATTTCCAGTTCTACAAGACAATTGATGCCAGCCCCGAGTACTTTACCCAGCAAAAATGTCATTTATAGTTGAGGGGAAAAAAAAATCTTCCATGACACAAATAGCCTGAAAGAATACTTGTCCACAAAACCATCCCTTCAAAGAATACGAGCAATACATAGAGGGGAAAGAAAGAAACAACTATACCCCAGGGGCAACAAAAGAAAATAAATAAAGGTATAGTCGAGGAAACATAAAATTAGAGAACACAACCAGCAATCAAAATGACTGCAATCAATATACGTCTTTCAATAATAACCTTAAATATCAATGAAGTGAACTCCCCAGTCAAAAGACACAGGCTAAGTGAATGGATTAAGAAACAAAATCCATCTCTTTCACAGGAAAGAGAAAGAAACCCATCTTACCTTCAAGGACAGGCACTACCTTAAGGTTAAAGGATGGAAAAAAATATCTCAAGCAAATAGCACTAAGAAACAAGCAGGGGTTGTAATTCTAATATTTAACAAAATAAACTTCAAAGTAAAACTAATCAGAAGCGATAAGGAGGGTCACTTCACTCTGATCAAAGGAACAGTTAACCAAGAAGATATTACAATACTTAACATATGTACACCAAACTGTGGTGCATACCTATTCATAAAAACACTACAGGACTTTAAGACACATATTAACCCCAACTCAGTAATAGTAGGGGACTTCAATACCCCAGTGTCTCTATTAGACAGGTCAACAGGACAAAATAAAGAGAGACATACAAAGAGACATCTGAAATAAATGATATCATACATCAAATGGACCTAATAGACATCTTTCAAATATTCCACCCAAGCACCAAAGAATGCAATTTCTACTCAGCACCCCATGGAACCTTTTCAAAAATTGAGCATCTACTGGGCCACAAAGCAAACCCCAACAAATAAAAAAATTGTAATAATTCTATATTATTCTATATTCCATATTCCATTCTATCCAGCTACAATGTAACAAAGCTCAAAATCAACACTGGACAAATCCCTAGTCACTACATGAACTTGTGGAGATTGAACAACACTCTCCTAAACAATGAGTGGGTCAAAGGAGAAATTAAGAAACAAATAAGAGAATTCCTGAAATTCAATGAGAAGGAGAATACAACACAATATAACCTCTGGGACACTTTAAAGGTGGTCCTAAGAGGGAAGTTTATAGCTCTAAGTGCCTACATTAAAAAATTAGAAAGAGCCCAAATAAATGACCTAACACTGCAACTCAAGACACTGGAAAGGCAAGAACAAATGAAACCAAATCCCAGAAGAAGAGAAGAAACAACAAAAATCAGAGCAGAAATTAATGACATAGAAACAGAGAAAACAATACAAAGAATCAATGAGTCTAGAAGCTGGTTCTTTGAAAAGCTAAACAAGATAGACAGCCCAGTTAAACAAAAGAAAGAAAGAGCAAATCCAAATCAACAAAATCAGAGATGAAAGGGAAAACATCACAACAGACACCACAAAAATCCAGAACATTATAAGGAAATACTTTAAAAAAATACATGCTACTAAGTTTGAAAACCTAAAAGAAATGGATGCATATCTAAAGGCATGGGAACCACCAAAACTAAACCAAGAAGAGATTAACAGCTTAAACATACCCATATCACAAAAAGAAATTGAAACAGTAATACAAAACCTCCCGACTAAAAAAACCCCAAGGCCCAGATGGATAGACAGCAGAGTTCTACCAGACATTTAAAGAAGACCTCCAACCAATACTACTTAAATTATTCAAAATGATAGAAACAGAGGGAGAACTCCCAAATTCCTTCTATGAAGCCAACATCACACTAATACCAAATCTGGGTAAAGACACAATGTAAAAAGAAAACTATAGACCCACATCCTTAATGAGTATAAATGAAAAAATTCTCAACAAAAGACTTGTAAATGGCATACAGACACACATCAAAAAGATCATTCACCATGATCAAGTAGGCTTTAGCCCAGAGATGCAGGGGTGGTTTAATATATGCAAGTCAGTAAGTGTCTTTAATCATATATATGGACTCAAAGACAAAAACCACATTGTCATCTCAATAGATGCAGAAGAGGCTTTTGACAAAATTCAGCATGCATTTATGTTCAAAGTCCTAGAGGGAATAGGACTGGAGGTAACATACCTCAATATAATTAAAGCCATTATAACAAACCCATAGCCAACATCATTCTAAATGCAGAAAAACTGGAAGCATTCACATTAAAATCAGGAACCATACAAGCAGGTCTACTATCTCCACTCCTTTTCAACATAGTGCTTGAAACTGTAGCTAGAACAATGAGACAGGAGAAGGAAATTAAAGGAGTACTAACTGGAAAAAAATAGGTCAAACTATCAGTTTTTGCAGATGATATGATACTATAGGTCCTTCCATCTCCTAGAAATGATCAACACTTTCAGTAAAGTGTCAGGTTATAAAATCAATCCACAAAAAATCAGTAGCCTTTGAATATACCAATAACAAGCAATTGGAGAAAGAATACAAGGAAATGCTCCCATTCACAATAGCTGCAAAAAAATTCTTGGAGCAAATCTGACAAAAGATACCAAAAATCTCTAAAATGAAAATTTTAAATCATTAAAGAAAGAGATTGGGGAACAAACCAGGAGACTGAAGGACTGCCCATGCTCATGGATTGGAAGAATTAGTATTGTAAAAGTGAGACTCTTATCAAAAGCAATATATAGATTCAATGAAATCAAAATCAAAATCCCCATGACATACTTCACAGAATTAGAGAAAACCATTCTTAAATTCGTATGGAAGCACAAAAGACCCTGGACAGCCAAAGCAGCCCTGAGCACAAAGAGCAACTCTGGGGGGATTACTATACCAGATCTCAGAGCATAATCATAAAAACTGCATGATACTGGCACAAAAATAGACACATAGATCAATGGAGCATCATTGAATATCCAAACCCAAGTACATGCAATTTCAGCCACCTGATATTTGACAAAGGTGCCAAGGACACACAGTGGAGGAAAGAGCATCTTCAATAAATGGTGCTGGCAAAACTGGATCTCCACTTGTAGAAGAACAAAACTAAATCCTTATCTTTTACCTTGCACAAAAGTCAACTCCAAATGGATCAAAGACCTCAATGTGAAACTGGAAACCCTGAAACTATTAGAAGAAAATATTGTCAGTAACTTGCAGGATATAGGTGCAGGAAAGGATTTTCTAAATAAGACAGAAGTTGCTCAGGAATTAAGGTCAGCA
>NW_008353008.1:1330558-1331975 GCF_000622305.1 Nannospalax galili | reverse complement strand
TTGGATAAAGATCTAAACAGAGAGTTCTCAACGGAAGAAATAAAGATGGCTAAGAAACATCTCAAATAGTGTTCAATATCATTAGTAATTAAGGAAATGCAAATTAAAACCACCCTAAGGTATCACCATACCCCAATCAGACTGGCTAGGATCAAGAGAACAAATGATACCAAATGCTGGTGAAGATGTGGAGAAAGGGGAATGCTCACTCGCTGCTGTTGGGATTGCAAACTCCTACACCTCTATGAAAAACAGTGTGGAGAACTCTTATAAAACAAAAATGAACCTACCATATGACCCAGTTATACCCCTCCTTGGCATATACCCAAAGGACTAATCTTATTGTAGAGACACTTGTACAACCATGTGTGTTGCTGCTCTTTTCACAATAGCTAAGAGATAGAAGCAACCTAAGTGTCCCTCAGTTGATACATTTAGACAGTAGTCCGTGTTTGTTGCTGCTCTTTTCACAATAGATAAGAGATGGAAGCAACCTAAGTGTCCCTCAACTGACAAGTGGTTAATGAAAATGTGGTGCATTTACACAATGGAGTTCTACTCAGTGTTATAGAAGGACGAAATAATGAAATTTGCAAGTAAATGGATGGATCTAGAAACTTTTATACTAAGTGAAGTAACATAGACTCAGAAAAACAAACGACATATGTTATCCCTCATACGTGGGTCCTAGTACCAAATCCTTTTAAATTCCAGGTCATTTTAATAAGATGATGCTATACAGCAGTCCCTTCTGCATGAAATAACTGCCTTTATCACGACTTCAGCTGAGCCTTGATCACTAAACATCGTCACATTTGGGCTTGTTGACACGTGTGCTCATTCATTAAAGGAGTGCCAAGCAGGGTCATTGGACCCTCACCAGAGTATCCAGCCACTCTTCCCAGCTAACTGTATGTAATTTGGCCCTAATCACACATGGCCTCATATATTTGGGGAGGGCAAGGAAGAGAAGGCATGACCCATGTGGGTAAAGGCTTTCCAGTGTGCATACCCTCAGGTCATACATACACTTCAGCAACCCCTCAGTTATCTCTGTAAGTAAACTCAATAAATTCATTGGCTCCCCAGTAAAACTTTAATCAAACATTGGTTTAATACCAGAACCTTAAAAGGGAATAAGCATTGCTTAGCGTCCTCAGGAAAAGAAGTCTCACAACAGATGGAAAATATATTTGTTAATGCTATTATGTCTCATTAATTATTTAAAAAAAAGAAAATGTGGCTGTAAAAATGTAAAAGATGTTAAAAGGATATGAGAATGGAGATATTTTTCCAAAATGGACAGAAAAAATTAGAAAGCCTAGGCAAGCGATACATGTCTGTGTAGGTTTATTATGATATATAAAGGATGAGACAAAAATAATATACACATAATCTTAAAATTTCTATGGTCATA